>NC_072893.1:63345757-63648787 GCF_027943255.1 Anastrepha obliqua | reverse complement strand
GCAAAAGTCCAAAAATCTGCCGCCAAATATTTCACTCAAACATTCCAAGTGTCGCTTCATCGAATGTTGTCGTCGTCCACGCTTCTGCGCCATACAGTACGATGGGTATGATGAGAGCCTTGTAGAGTGTTAGTTTTGTTCATCGATAGAGGGCTTTACTGCTCAGTTGCCTACTTAGTCCAAAGTAGCACTTGTTGGCAAGAAAGATTCTACGTTGAATACCTCGTTTGGTATCAAACGGCTCGGAGAGGTCCTTCCCAATTCTGACGGCGCTGCTGGTATTGAGCAATTTCATATACGTATACTAAATTCAGACACCGCGGCATACAGGTAACTGCCTTTTGTTGCTGTCGAATGCAGCTTTGAAATCGACGAAGAGATGGTGTGTGTCGATTCTTCTTTCATAGGTTTTTTCCAAGATTTGGTGTATTGTGAATAGTTGGTCGATGGTAGTCTTTCCACGCTTAAAGCCACACTGATAAGATCCAAATAGTTGGTTGACGGTGGGCTTCAGCCTTTCACACAATAAGCTCGCTAGAACCTAATAGGCGATATTAAGAAGACTAATCCCGCGTTAATTGGCACAGATTGCAGGATCGCCCTTCTTATGGATTAGAGCACACTTAAATTGCAATCGGCAGGCATGCTTTCATCCGACCATATTTTGCATAGAAGCTGATGCATGCACCTTACCAGCTCCTCGCCGCCGTGTGATCTATTACTGCTTAAAAAAAATCCACAATTTTCCAAAATATCACCTGCGAATTTTTAAAATATATATATATAATATATCAAAAAAATGCATCCATAATTCCTTGCATAAAGTCAATCCATCAAGATCTATTAGAGTTAGGAGCCTGGCCCACCTGAGGAACGTTGTTTCGAAAAAAATCATTTAAAGTTTGCGCTATGCAAAGCACCAGACGGAGAGTGGCTGCGCCGAAATTCAGGGCAGAGGTATTCAAAAATTTCTCCTATCTTAATCCATTGAGTATGTACTTTTTGAGGTAGCAGGGCGTATATTTACCGAAAAAGAACGATTTTTCAAATTTGTATAGTGACTGAAATTTTCAAATTTTTCCTAATTACTCTAACGCTGCTTGAGGCCCTTCGCTTAAAGTCTTATACATATTTGCGTTAGTTATATTCCGATTTTCAAAAAATGTTTAAACAACATTTTTGAAATTTTATGCTTTCAGAAAATGTAAAGCCGAAAACTCGTTTCAGAGCAAATCATAATTATTTCTAGTCCGTTAGCAGAACTCAGACTCTAAGTGGAAATTTTTAGAAATCAAAAGTTGGTATTAGATTATATATATATATAATTGGTGCGTACACCCTTTTTGGGTGTTTGGCCGAGCTCCTCCTCCTATTTGTGGTGTGCATCTTGATGTTATTCCACAAATGGAGGGACCTACAGTTTCAAGCCGACTCCGAACGGCAGATATTTTCTTTTTTATGAGGAGCTTTTTCATGGCAGAAATACAATCGGAGGTTTGCCATTGCCTGCCGAGGAACGACCGCTATTAGAAAAATGTTTTTCTTAATTTTAGTGTTTTCACCGAGATTCGAACCGACGTTCTCTCTGTGAATTCCGAATGGTAGTCACGCACCAACCCATTCGGCTACGGCGGCCGCCAAGATTAGATTAGTTTGCTCTGTTATCAGGACAACCCACTGTCTCACAACACGGAGAAAGGAATGACCACAAAAAAATTAATTATGTTAAAAATTACTTCTTCATCTCACTTTATGCTCCAATTTACATGGATCTATGCAATTGTTTTCAAATAGAAAAAATACGTCTAAATGTAAAGAATCTTTCCAGCTATATAAAAAAAACGTTTGATGATAAGAGACTTTTGTGAGAGGAAAATGTCCATCGGAACTTGCGGCACAGAATCTGAAAAAAATAATATTTCCCAGATGGCAATAAAAAAAATTGAAAAATTTGAATAATTTTAATTTTTATTTTACTCTTTTATCATCACTTGGGACCAAAATCATCACTAATGCCAACCAGGCTAACCTAACCTAACCTTACACTAGATTTCGTCTCATTAAACCCTATTTATTACAGACGACGAACCGCAGTTGCAGTATGAGCAACCATATATGACCTCGGTCTGCCAAACAAAAACAAAAAACAACTCTTGCGGACCGAAATTATAATTCTTTTTTTCTCTTTCTAACTTCCTTACTCTATTTCATTTTTATCACTTTACCTGCCGACCGATTTACCGATTTTAAAAAGTAAAGCTCCATCAGAAGCAAATATGAATATTTTTTTTTTACCTGGAGCCATTTACTTGTACTATTAGTGCAACAAACTTTTTAAAGTAACATAACAATATGCTTGACGCCTTGTCGCCTCGCATTACATGCATAAGTGAATAATTGTAATTCCACGAGGCCACATCCCCTCAATACTGAGACAGCAACCCTCGTTGCCAAAACCAAACAGTTTGCTGCAAATTTTCGAAACGCAGCTTATATGCAACTTTTGATGTTACCGAATGCTTGCTAGCAAGAAAGTTACCCACGTCACAAGCAACTATTAAACGAATTCAACTGAAAAAATTACATTTTTAAAAAAAAAAAAGTAAAACTAATTTACGAGTAGTAATTAAGTTCACAGCCGCAGCCTCCAAAAAATGGCAAACTTTTCTACTCCTCAACAATATTCGCTGCAACAATTAGTGCCCACTTTTCGATAAGCATTATAAACTTTCCACGTACAAATCCGGGCATACAAATAATCACATATACCCATATACATATGTATGTATGTGTGTACATTCGTAGAGCAATTAAAAATTTGTTCGATTTTGTTCTTTGACTGCTTTGAGGTGGTAAAAATTCTGTTAAAATTCCAACAGCAAATTGTAGCAGAAACGTGCAACGGAAATATGCACCAATTACCACATACGCACACACACACACATACACACTTAAAAGCAACAGAAAACTCAAACAAAACTACTTAAGTATGTGCAGCGATGTGTGCAACTGCAACTGTGTGCACATTGCGCTTGCAGCTAAATTGGAATTAACAAAACGTCCAACATACACACAGCGATAGACTTATTCGCCCGCTTAAGCATGTATGTGTTTAAATATAGTAATTATGCACGAGCATGTTTAAGCAGCGAATGTAGAAGGCAATATAATTATAGGCGCTTACACAGAAAGATGGGTTGAATGTAAGGAGAAGCATATATGGACAAAAATGGCATTAAAAGGACTACAACAAAAGAAAAGGGGAACTTAGATAAATCATAAATTATAAGAAATAAGAAATAAAAAATAATAAATAAAATATAAAACATCATATACACATATAATCATTAATTATCAATCAATAAGCATTAATTATTAATCATTTATCAATTATGTTTAATCATTATTCATTAGTCGTTAATCTTTAACTATTAATCATTAATTATTAACCATTAAGCAGTAGCCAAAAATCTTTAATCATTAATCAATAGTGGTAAGTCATTAATTATTAACTATTGATTATTATGTATTAATTATCAGTCATTAAGCATTAATTATTGATCACTAATCATAAGCCTATAACTATTAATAATTAATCAATAATTACCAATCGGTTATAATTAGTCACAAATCAATAATCCTTAACAATTAGCTATTAAACATTAATCACTAATCATTAGTCATAATCAGTCAATAATCATTAGCAATTAATCTTCAATCGTTACTCATTAATCGCTAATCACTAATCATTCATTAATAATCCGCAATCATCAATTACTAATCATTAATTAGTAGGTATTAAACATTAAACATTAATCACTAAACATTAATCGTTAATCATTAGTCGCTAATCATTAATAATTTCTTATTAATCCTTAACCATTAGGTGATAATCATTAGTTACCAATCATTAGTCCCTTACTATCACTATTCATTAATCGTTAATGAATACCGGTATTCCTTAAATTTTCTTAGCTAAAATTAGTAATCTGCAACCATTAACTAATAATGACCAATTATTAATCAGTTGTTATCAAACATTAATCATAAAGCATTAATCAGCATTCATCTATCGTTAATCATTAGTCGCTCATCATTAATAATTCCTTATTAATACTTGACCATCAGATATTAGTCATTAGTTAGTAATCATAAGTCCCTAACGATTAATCATGAACCGTTAATCAATAACCGGTAACCATTTATTTGTATTCTTCAATCATTAGTCCTTAACTACAAATCATAATTCATTAACCATTATTCATTAGTCTCTAACAACCAAACTTTATATTAAGTATTAGTCACTAATCACAAGTGAATAACCATTAATCACTACTAGTTGATTAAAATTAATAATTAGTTATTAGCCGGCAGCCGGTAGCCGGTAGCCATTAATCTTAAATTTTTAGTCTTTAAACATTAACCATTAATCCTTAGTAACCATTAACCACTGCTCGTTGATCAGCAGTCATTAATCATTAGCCGGTAATCATTAATCATTAAATTTCTTTAAACATTAATCTTTAATCCTTAATCCTAAATAACTACTCATAAGCACCTAACTGTTAATCATTAATTACAAGTATCTTATCATTAACCATTAACTATCAATCCTTAAGCATTAATCAACCCACTAATCATAAATCATTAATTAGTAGCAATCACTCTTTATTCCCCAGCCCCTAATCATTAGTAATCATCATCATTCATCGCACTTCAGCTCGCAGTGAGCCTAAGCTTCCCCCACAAATCTTCTCCATGCATCTCGATCCATAGCCAGACTAAGATAGTTGGTCACTGGTATGCTTCTTGGGTCGTCCTCAACGTCGTCTTACCATAGCTTTCGTGGCCTCCCTATTCGCTTTTCACCAAGCATGCGCGCATCTAGAACTTTGCGAGGTATTCTTTCATCATTAGTTATGTATTAATAATCCGTAACTCATTAATCACTTAACGTAAGTCATTAATCAGTAATCATTAATCAACAGTAGGTAATAATTGGTCATTAATCACTTAGCTTCAATTATTAAGCTGTTACCGTCATCATCATCAAGCATAATTATAAGTCATTACCGGTTAATAATTAATCGTTAATTACAAATCGTACAACATTTGTCAGTAAATATAAATCAATAATCATTAAACATCAAAAACAATCATGAATCAGAAAACCGACATCATAAATTACAAATCAAAAATTATGCAATTTTAGTCACTAATCAATAATTAAAAATCATTCATCATAAATCAATCGATTTCTTAAGAGCCTCACATCTGATAAATCCACAGACTACACCTTATGGAAGGCAGCAAAGTCATTTAATCGACCGATAAAACACATAGCACCCATCAAAATAAACGACACCCAATGGGAAAAACCAATGAGCAAAAAGCAAATTTATTTGCAGAGAATCTTCGAAAAACTTTCTATGCCAATGATGGATGTGAAGATATTGACATCTCGTCAAATTGGATTGAAAGCTATGACAGCATTAAGCCAGTTAGTAACGAAAAAGTAATGAGCGAAATTTTCAAAATGAAAACCAAAAAAACGCCTGGTTTCGACCTCATAACTGCAGAAATTCTTCAGAGATTGCCCAATAATTGTGTTACTTGTCTGTCTCAATTGATGTTTTTGCGTTTTTTGTTAAAATATGTTCCTATGTACTGGAAGACAACAGAAGTAATTATGATTCTGAAAGCCGGAAAATCGCGAAAAGATGTGTCTTCATACCGACCTATTTCTCTGCTACCAATGCTGTCCAAACTTTTTGAACGACTGTTACTGACTCGAATGTTGCCGATTATAGAATGAAGTATCCTAGGCTATCCGAGACTACAACGACGAAATTGCAATCAGCGGTGAGTTCTATTGCAACATGGGCAAAAAAATGGCGTATCAATTTAAATAATTCAAAATCAGTGCACATTGTATTCGTCCTGAAAAAACAGTTTACAAGCCAGTCTACATAAACAGCGTAAATATACCGTACGTCAACGAGGCAAAATATCTTGGAATAACCCTTGATGTTAGACTGCGTTGAAAGGCGCATGTCAATAAAAAGCGTGAAGAGCTTGAATTACTGTAAAAACAAAAACCTTCTTTATCTTATTGGTAGACACTCTATTCTGTCAACGAACAACAAACTACTGCTATATAATCAAATTCTTAAACCGGTGTGGACGTATGGCATTCACCTATGGGGATCCTTAAGCGAATCTTGCATGACTATTATCCAACGATTCCAAATGCGCAACATCGTCAATGCTCCATACTATGGGAGAAATCTCGACCTCCATCGTGATCTTGGTATGCTACTCGTCACTGACGCACAGTGCGGCCGATTCCCGAAAAGCTGGCCAAAACTCAAAAAATTAAGTAATTGATTCAAAATTTCTTACTCGGGGGTTGTCGGGGTCGCTGATTACGAATTTGATCTTAAAATTTTGAAAATCCACTCCCTTTCCACCCCTATTGGCCACTCCCTCACGTGAAATAGCGTATATTCTAAAACATAATCAAGATGCTTGTAAATTTATATGGTTTCGGGGTCGCAAGGTAGCAAGTGGTAGCAGCTGAATCTTGTTTTATTCAGTAACCATTACTTTTTTGAGTAACCCTTAATAGGTTTCAAAGCAGCATATGACGGCGTTGTATTACTATACAGTTTGAAAACTCAAATTTTATAAAAAAAATTGCAAAAAATGTATCTACGTATTGCTGCAGCTAAAAATTTTGTGTCGAGGTATTGATACGTACTAAAGATTTCTCGTATTTTACTAACCTTCCTAAGATGATTCCATTTGGTTTTGTTCAATTTACTCCATTACAAAATCTTTCAAATGTGTACAACTTTCACTATTCATCGACAGTAATACGATGCTCAAACGAAGGCCACGTTGCGACTGAAAATACAGAGGATACTTAGGGTACAGGACGTTGCTATGAACAAAGACAAAAAAACTCTATCTAGAAACTTTTTTTTCGACTTTTGGCCAGCTTTTTGGGAATCGGCCGCACTGTGCGCCGTCTTGAGTAAATCTACTTCTACACGTGCCTCCGTGGATGGAATGGTGGAATGGATTTGAGTTTGTAAAGAAATGGATGCAATGATGGCAAACCTAGAAATGTTGGGAAACTCTTTCGGTAATGGTACTCTAAAGATAAAGGAAACAGCCATTTACGATTCGCATAAACGTTTCAGAAGACATTGTGAGTCCATCGAGGATGACCGTCCATATAGTTGATAGTTGATCAATAAGCCAATAAGTAAAGATTAACCTTAGAGAGCTGTCAGAGAACTTGAACATTGCTTATGGATCCGTTCGAGACATTGTTGTTAATGATTTGGATTTGCGCTGTGTTGCTGCAAAACTGGTGCCAAAGTACCTGAATATCATGCAAAAAAGGCACCGCGTTGATATCGCCAAATTCGTGATTTCCAAGGCTGAATCCGACCCAACATTGATCAAACGCATCTTTACTGGAGATAAGACGTGGGTTTATGAGTACGAGAGAGTGGAGAACATCGAATGCACCAAGACCACTCACTCGTCGGATGTCTGGATTGCTGGTCGTACTCACAAACCCACGTGGCGTGTGTCTTGATGTTGTTCCACAAGTAGAGGAACCTACAGCTTATAGCCGACTCCGAAAGGCAGTTACGCGTTATTCTGGTTATACTTTAAGATGCGTTAATAAAAATAAATCATTAATCATAAATCACTAAACATTAATAACTAATCATTAACCATGGAAAATTATTCATTAATGAAAAGTCACAAGTCATGAATCATAAATCATTAATCGTAAATTATTAATCACCTAATATTAGACGTGAATAATTAATTAAGAATTAATCAAAGCCATATTTTATTTCAAGAAATGATTGTTAGATTTTTCACTTTAATATTTGGTGATGCTCTCAAGCAAAGGGATGATACAAATATGTGAGAATTTGTGCAATTCCTCATCCTAAGCCGCCCCTGCGTAGATGGCATATGTGTGACCTACTTCATTACCAAGTACACATGTTTTGCATAACAATTCTGTATTCCACAGTTTTTCCCGAAATTTGCTCAGCAGCTTCTGCTTTCTAACTTTAGCTATAAGTTCCTCGTAAACTTTCCACCCATATTCACTGTGCTTGGCAATGCGCTGCGTACACACACTAGCAACCACTCTGCATACACCAATACGAGAGTGCACTGTGCGTATATTAGTTTTGTTTGTTTCCTTGGCGTTGTTTTCCTTTTTTGGTGATCATCGATTTCGAAATTATTCTGCAACTGTTGTTGCGTTCTCTTATCCTTCGGGCATTTTTGGCGTCATGTTCGCTTCACGCGAATATTTCACCCAACGACATTAACCCAGTTGGCAAGAAGTGAATTGTGCTGGCTGTTCATGCGGCAAAGTAAAAGTGAAGTATGCGTTGGCTTATGTGCTCTGCCTTAGCTGTACAAATGTGTTGGCATTTGGGAATTCCGCATATAATTTAGCCAACCCGCATTTCTTCGTACAACTCGATGTTACATAGCACGACATCCACTCTCATTGATGGTACCACCAGCATCAGCATCAGCACTTTGCACCGTCATGTGTTTCATTATCGCCACTAATCTTGCGCTTTTGCTATTCCATTAAATATAAAGGTGTTTCATATAGATTAGCGGGGCGACTTACAAAAATTTGTTGATATCGAAAACGAAAAAAAAATAACCAATTTGATTGAATTTCAACATTCAAATTACGTCATTGAACCTAGAAGAATTGTATACAACAGCTTGACAAGCACATCTTGAAGCGGCACTGGACAATGAAGCGGCAAGTATCATCATCATGAAAACTATAGCCCAAAGATTTAGAAGGCTCGAACTCTTCCTCGGGCTACCACGGAGCTCCATTAGAAGAATCTATTATATGTATATGGATGAATAATAAGCCTCAACATTATTGGACGAAGATAGGAGGTAGCAGACAAATAAAACCGGGAAATTCCAGCTAAAAGATCCACAATAATGAGACTCCTTTACTTTATTAGATATGGTATCAGAGTTGTCACAGTCTCTTTTGCCAGTTACTGGCACAGCTCCTCTCCTATTTGTGATGTACGTCTTGATGTTATTCCACAAATGGAGGTACCTAGAGACGAGGCAGAGTAATGAAGCACTTGTAAAATAAGGGTGTGGAAGAAGGATAGCATGAAACATCAGCGTCCCTAAAGTGTAACTGTGAACCTTCTACATGCCAGGCAAACTCCTCACTTGTTGGAATCGCCTTACCTAGAAATGCATGACCTAAATGGCATTCCGCTAAAGAAACTTGCAAGGTTGCTTAACTAAAAATATTTATGGTTCAAAGGGGACCCGTTTAAACCAAATAGAACTTTTTTAATCTTTTTATGTCTATTCTGGACGTAGAGTCTAGGTGACTTTAACACTTATCCACAAGGATCTACAAATCGAGAAACTTGCAACCACTTTGCGAACATTTGTCGGTTTCCCAAAGCATGAAAAGAAGCGCGGATGAGCCAAAGAAAAATCACAAAGTGTTGCGAGCAATGGATTGGAATATCTCATTTACGATGACAAAAAGAATACTTTTTTTTTTGGGTAGAAAACAAAGAAATGTAATTACAAAGCTATTGATAAAGGTGGCGAAATGGTGAGAGAATAAGTATGTGTTGCAGAGCATGGCACCTAATTTATTGCGGCAAATAAATTTAGCAAAGACAACTGCTAATAATGAAACACCTGTACTAGAGAGAGAGAGAGGGAGAGAGGGAAAGAGTAAGCGTCTAATAGTATAAGTATAAACACATTGACGACAGCACTTCACGGCGTAGCGGCAGGCAAATTTTTCTTGTCAGCAAATCGCGGTCGTAAAGCGAACATTATAAATATTATATATTACACTATACAACAAAATTAGAAAAATAAACTACAAACTACAACAATAGGCATTACTTTTTATGTAAATAGTCCCTTCTCAAAACACGCAAATCTTACAAAAAAAAATTTGAATTGAAAATTTTTCTCCAGAATAATTTATTCCATTATTTCAGCAGGCAAACCATTTTATATCTCTCACACAACGTTTAGTACTGCGTAAAATACGTACTCGAATTTTTTTAATAAAAGTGGCATTGAAAATGAAAAATAAAATGTCGGTTATTATTTTGTACATGATTGTGCATACGGAAATATCTGGTTAGTTATACTTGCCCTAAATAGACTAGGGATGGAAAGGCCTATCTACCTCTGGATCTCGTCCCTGCTTGGTGGTAGGGAAATAAATGCTGTGGCAGTAGGGGCAAGAATCACTAGATTCGTACATAGGGGTACACCACAGGGCGGCGTCCTCTCGCCTCTCCTTTGGCTAGTAGCTGTGGATGAAGCTTTAACTCGCTTAAACAGGGATGGGGTAAAAGTGGTACCATATGCCGATGACTTGGTCCTAATGGTCTCAGGTCCCTTCCCATCAGTAATGGCTGAAATTTTGGAAGGTGCACTGGCTATACTCAGTAGATGGGCTGCCAGTTGCGCTCTCAGAGTCAACAGAGTTGATGCTATTCACCAGAAAATACAAGCCTCCACCTTTTAAGCTTCCAAGACTTAACAACACTAACAAGACTAACACTCGCATCGGAAGTCAGGTTTCTTGGTGTAATACTTGACCCCAAGCTCCACTGGAAGCTGTACATAGAAAATCGAGTTAAGAAGGCCAGTATAGCCCTCTACGCCTGTAAATCTATGTTCGGCAAAAAATGGGGTTTCAAGCCACGTGTCGTACTTTGGATGTACAACTTAGTGGTTCTGCCAATTTTAACATACGTTTGCCTAGTTTAGTGGGTAGCTCTTCAGAAGGGCTACAACACCACTAAAAGAGAGTGCAGAGAACTGAATGTGTGGGCATCACTGGTGCTCTCATGTCCCTGCGCTCAACGTTATTCTGCACTTACTTCCTGTGGATCCGAAAGTTAAATTCATTGCTGCTCAGAGCGCTATTAGATTGAAGGAGATTGGCCTTTGGAGACAACTTCCTGTAGAACATAGTAGAATCTTGAAGCAGATATCCTCTTCCTTCTCTGTTATATGTACATACTGACCTCTCCATTCGCAAACTGAGATTCCTTAGCGTGCCCTTTGGGGATGATTTAAAGAAATTCTCCAGCCTAAATGCGTTTTCTCTCCTCCACTACATCAACAGCACTGGATGGCTGTAGACGGTTTTTCTCTTGCCTAAATCTTTTCACAGGTAGTGGTCCACATTATGGTATCAAAACGGCGCGTAAGTGCTACTTGAAGTGTACCTGGGGTACTCTTGCCATCTTACCTACCTACCTATACTTACCCTAAATAGTCATTATTAATTAGTATAACTCAAAATACTGTTGATTTTTTATAGAATTTTTTTATATGGACGAAACAGCCTACAGGTCGATAAATAAAAAAAATGCCCAAAAATCTACAGTGAAATATACTCAAAAATTGAGCCACGGTGGCCAAAGATTATATACATTTATAACACAGGGTGTGTCATGTGTACAGTTAAAATGTATTTTAATGACCACAAGCAATAGTGAGAAGTGATAGGCCTTGTCAATAAATTTCAAATAATTCTAGAGAAAAAGGTAACCTATAAAATGTATTACTTTTAATAGAGCAAATTTCCAAAAATTCGAGAGAAAAAGTTTTACCATTACAGAAAATTGTTGGTGTCATTTTTTGCTGCCAAAAACAAGCGACAGGTGGAAAATCGAGTACCACCCACTATCAAAAGGAATATTTTACAATTCAAGCGAAATATTGTAAAATATACCATTAAGCTTTTCAAAAAAATGTACGATTAAACCAAAAAAAATATATATATCATTAAACTTTTTAAAACCAAAAATTCATCATTAAACTTTTCCAAAAATAACAAAAATGCACCACTAATTTTTTTTTTGTTGCTTTCAGATCACGCTGTTCTTTAGAAAATTAGATTGCCTCAAACTATATTACAAAAAGCTTACCATTTAAAAAACTAATTATTATTATTTTTGGTTGGTTGGTTTAAGGGTGACCCCGCATCGGAGTACCACATAGACCGCAAGTTGGGTCCGTTGTGTTGCCCTAGAGCTCATTATTTTAAATGATTTCCCCACCTAACCGAGATTTTTATTGTAGATTTTGGTCAAAGATATTAATTTGTTTCGAAAATTTGATGAGAGATTCGATTTTCAGGTCCGAGAGTACTGAAAGATTGTCAATTGTTGGAGAGCCTAGAAGAGCGAGTCGACTTCTGGCTAGACCCGGACAACTGCACAGCAAATGTCTGCTCGATACTTCCTCATCTTCGTCCTCGCAGTATCTGCACAGGTCGTGTTGAGGAACCCCGAGCCGACGTGCGTGAGTGCCCAAAAGGCAGTGGCCGGTGATAAGAGATGTTATATGCCTTAGTTCGTGTTTCGAAAGACTTATAAGGGTTTTTGTCTGTTTCAGATTGTAGGATGGCCAGATTTGTCTGGTCGTAACGCAAGTAGTTTCCACTCGCCACCTCCGATCAGCAATGCTGTGAAATTCTCGATCGATGAGCATTTTACATGTTGAGAGCGGAATGTGGATTGTGGGTAAGTTACTAACATTTGATTGCGCAGCTCCAGCTCTTGCGAGCTCATCAGCTTTGCAGTTACCTTCGAATCCACTGTGACCCGGTATCCAGATAACTTGGACAGAATTCTGAACACTTATCTCGTTAAGAGATAAGAGACAGGATCGAACCACATCTGAGTGGGTATAAGAGGAGCTGAGTGCTCGAACGGCCGCTTGACTGTCGGTGAAAAAGCGGATATCCTCTAGTGATATTCTATTTTCTAAGAGAGTTTTCGCAGCATACCAGATAGCGCATACTTCCGCTTGGAATACGCTACAGTAGTCGGGTAATCTAAATGATAGATTGATGTGAGGGGAATTGGAAAAGATTCCAAATCCCACTTTGCCGTCTTGTTTTGAACCATCTGTATATATAGTCAGAGGGCCATCGATTTCGGTAAGATTTGTCTTCCATTCTTCCCTAGTTGGGAGTGAACAGGAGAATAGCAAGGGTGGTGATGGAAGACTTACATGATAGTCTATGTCGGAAGAGATAACAGTGTTCCTGTTCAGTATGGCCGAATGGCCAAGATACTTATTCCATTTCGATATAGCATTCATGCGTGTCGCTGCTTTCGCTGCAATCGCTTTGCCAGCCAGATCGATAGGGAACAAGTGAAGCAGCGTGTTTAGAGCCGTAGTAGGTGTTGTACTTAAGCATCCTGTTATCAGAAGGCAGGCTGTTCTTTGAACTCGATCAATTGTGGCTACTCTACACCGTTTTTCGAGTGCTGTCCACCATACAACCACACCGTAGAAGAGTATCGGTTTGATGATCGAGGTATATATCCAATAAATGATCCGAGGTGAAAACCCCCAGGTTTTGCCTATAGCTTTCTTACAAGTATAGAGAGCTATGAAAGCTTTTTTACATCTGTTTTCGATGTTCAATTTCCAACTCAACTTCCTATCTAGAATAACTCCTAGATATTTAGCTGAATCAGATAGAAGTAATGATTCCCCTTTTAAAGTTATTGTTTGCAGTGGAGGAGATTGTTGTTTCCTATTGAAGAGAACAAGATCTGTCTTTGCTGGATTCGCATTTAGTCCGCATTCGGTGCACCATTTTGACAGAATATTGATTGAGCGTTGCATGAGCTCAGTGAGGGTATTCAGGTGTTTGCCTGACACGCAGAGAGCAATGTCATCTGCATAGACTACAACCTTGCAGCCTGCTTTTTCGAGATTTCGAAGCAAACTGTTTACAGCGAGATTCCAGAGAAGGGGTGAAAGTACTCCGCCTTGGGGAGTGCCTTTGACGGCGTACATTCTCATGCGGCTTACCCCAAGCTCTGAAGTGATTATTCTATTTTGGAGCATTTGTTCGATCATCTTTCGGATGGAGTAATTGATACCCAATTTGGCAATTTCAGACAAAATAGCGTTGGGTTCAATATTATTAAAAGCACCTTCTATGTCCATAAATGCGACAAGAGAGTACTCTTTATTGTGAAGGGAAGTTTCCACTGTTTGCACCAGTGAATGAAGTGCCGTTTCAGTCGATTTCCCTTTAGTGTAGGCATGTTGTGCCTCAGAGATCAACTTAGTATCAAGTTGGGTTTTGATTTGCTCATCTAAGACTTTTTCAAAAGCCTTTAAGCAAAAAGAGGTTAGGCTAATGGGCCTGAAGTCGTTTGGTTTGCAGTGTGAAGGCTTTCCCGTTTTCGGAATGAATACTACCTTCGATTTCTTCCGAATTGTCGGAAGATAAGACAGATTTAAACACTTGTTAAAGATCCTAGTTAACCAAGGCAGTAGAATTTCTAGTCCTTCTTGAAGTTCTGCAGGAATGATGTTGTCAGGACCTGGTGATTTAAATTTTTGAAAGCTTAGTATTGCTGTGGAGATGCTATTAGAGCTGATTAGATCTGATCTATTCCCATAATTACTCTGAAGTTCGATTGCGAAGTTCTGAGATTTCTGGAGTCCACCAAAAAGGTTTATGCTTACCTCCTGTTTTTGTCAGGGTTCAAGATTGTCGTGCTGCGCTTTGACACGTCTTCGTTATCATGTTGACAGCGTTTTCAATATCGTTTTTATTTGCCATTTCAAACTGCCTGATATCAGGAAGTCCATTGGCAAGATGTTCTTTATATTTGATCCAATTCATACGTTTTTTGTTAAGGTACTTCATGGGTTTTGCCGTTTCGGCTTTTAAAGTGAATGTTATATATTGGTGGTCGGAAAAAGAGTGCTGTTTATCAACGCTCCAGTCCTGCACCAGTTGTGTACATGATTCGCTAGCAAGAGTAATATCGAGTACCTCTCTTCTAGACGAGTTAAGAAACGTAGGGACATCACCTCTATTACATATATCAAGCTTATTCGCTAGAATATAATCAAAAAGTTGCTCACCTCGTGTGTTGTTGTTTGTACTGCCCCAAACAGTATTATGTGCATTAGCGTCTGCTCCAATAATGACGCGTTTCTGGATCAGATGCGCCGTATTGACGAGCCTCCTCACTGCTTCAGGAGGAGGCGCCTCCGCTGCGTCGTAAGGCATGTAAGCCGACACAATCCAAATCGGGCCGTGGACTGCTTCAACCTCAATGGCAGTGGTGTCAGCATTGCTAAAGGGAAGAAGAAAAGCATTAATATGTTTTCGAATGAGAATACAAGAGCGCGATCTAACGTTAGCCTCACCTTGAAACAAGGTGTAGTGCGTATCTTTCAGGCCGCATATCTTGTCGTTTGATATCCAAGGTTCTTGGATGAGAATTATGTCTTCTCTGAGGTCAGAGAGACGAAGAATGAGGGCTGCCGAGGCAGCCTTAGAGTGGTGCAGGTTAATCTGCAGCACTTTTAGACGGACATTCAACGACTGTGGCGTTCGCGTCATCACCGCTATCTAAAAGACTATCCTCGTCCTCGAGTTGAATGTTAAATAAGTTTCCCACAAGTTCGCTGTTTGATTCCGAGTCGGACTCAATCGTCGAAGCTTGTGAGAGAGGCTTATCGACATCCATCTTGGGGGCCGCCGTACTCTCTTCGCTGGGTGCGAGGAGGTTTTTCGGCTGATAGGTCCAGATGGTAGCTGTAGTGAACCCGAATGCCACAATCCCCTTACGGTCGTCCAGTGCTTTAACGCTTTCCTGGTCCAGGAGCAGCGTGACATGTCTGGAGTTTCCTGAAGGCTCTTCCACCTTAACTACCCTCCAGTTTTCGGTGGGTAGGTTCGGGTTTCCGACCTTCAGTAGCTCCAGGATGGTTTCCGGATCGGATGGCTCTACAGGTATTCTTGCTCTGCCGCGAGGTTTGTTGGGAATTTCGCTCTTCTGATTAGTTGGAGCTTCGCTCCGGGCCACACCTCGCCGAGTCGGTCGAGGGCCTTGCCGTACAGGCTGACAGAGCGTTGATCTGAGCAAGCGATCAACTTGACCCTTGCTTGGAACCAACCCGCGTCAGAGCAGAAAGGAGGGGGTCCTGGGTTCTGCTTCAGAACGTCCAGGTAGCCCAACTGAAGTTTTCTCTCCACAATCTTCCAGTTTGATGGAGAGATGAAACCGTCAGGGTGGCTCTTATCCACCACCGCCATGACCAGACTATCTCTGGCAACTTCGCAGAACTTGCGTAGTTTGACCTCAGAGGAAACTTTATGCTTCTTGGGGTCGTTGGAGCTATGAGGATCCTCTGAAGACCGCTGCCGCTTAGCTGCACTCGGTTTATCTTTGGACGCCTCATAATTCCGAAGGAACTCCCGGGCCCAATCGAGAGTTGACTTTTGCTGGTCGGACAGCTCTTCCTCAGGGGTTTTGCCGAACTTTTCCATAAGGAAAGTGGCGCGTCTTCGATCTCTGTATCGACGGAGATGAGGAGGGATGGGTTTTCTGGAGACTTCTGTCCGACTTGTTTTCCCAGTTTCTGGCAAAACAGATTTGGTGATCACTTGGTTTTCCGCAACCGAGTCGGTTTTGGAGGAAGTAGAAGCCTCAAGGGAATGCGGTGGTGTCTCTGTGACGGTTTTGCTCTTAGCGAGCACTTTCGCCACCGAAGGGGTGGTTTTTGACCCCGCCATAAGTTTGGTGGAGCCAAGGGGTCTTCCGCGTCGGGAAGGAGTTTGTTGTGTTGTTGGTTTTTTGTTTGTTAATTTGTTCATAATTTTGCGGTGCGGTCACTCAGCCGACGTGTCAGCAGTCGTAACCTGGGATTTAGATAGGGAAATAATGGGGTCCGCCACGCCAGAGCCCTATGCCGTGGTAAGTCGAATTGAAACTGGGGTGCGACAGGTGCCCCAGAGTCCGCATACTAGCGACTTAGCTCACCCTAAGCCATGCATCCCTCGGCGTATGCTGTTCCACCTTGGATTGGTAGCCTTTGATATAAGGGAGTGGCCTTCTCCCCGATTATTTTTAATAAAATCGAATTTCAAAAAATTCAAAACAAATTTTACGATAAAAAAAAGGTTTGATATCAGTTTTCGTAGTGAGGACACTGACCAGCACACCAATAGCGGAGATCGATGTTGACTATAAAAAACGAAAATGCTTCAAAATTGTACACAAAAAGTTTAGAGAAAACTTAATTTAAAAATTAAGTGAAATTTTTAATATTAAAAAAAATATTATTATTTTCAATAGAATAGAATTTAAGAAAATTCCACAAAAAATGTTACCACCAAAAAAAATATTTCTGTACTACACCACAATAACGGTGGAATAAGTTGGAAAAGTTGAGTTCCACTACAGAAAAGCAAAGTTTCTCAAAATTATAGTGAAAAATTTAACCATACAAATTTTTTTTTTTACATTTTCGTGGTTTAAAATTTGCATACCACAATAAAACGGTAGAGTTAGAAAAAATATAGAAAAACAAATTTCCATTTCAAAAAAATTATTACTATTTTCAAAGAATATAATCGAAGAAAATTCCTGAAAAAAATGTATCGTCAACAAAATATTTTTGGTACCATTTTTCGTAGTTTGGACATCGAACTACACCACAATAACGATGAAAAAAGTTGGAAAACTGAGTTCCACTACAACAAAAGGAAAATTTTTCCAAATTATATTGAAAATTTTGACTCTAAAAATGTTCTTCTTCATATTTTCATGGTTTAAAGTGTGCATTGTATTATAAAACGGAAGAGTTAGAAAAAATCTAGAAAAAAATATTACTTTTTCTAACGAATAGAATTAAAAAAATTCCTGTAAAAATTAGATCATCAACCAAATATTTTTGGTATGATTTTTCGTAGTTTGGGCATTGGACATCAACTATATCACAAACAACAGGCAGGTGAACAAATCAAGATTCACTATAAAAAAAATAAAATTCTTCAAAAAATTTAATGATAATTTTAACCACTACATCTTTCTTGTTTTTTTTTTTTTATTTCCGTGGTTTGGAGTTCGCGAACTACTATAAATCGGTGAGTTTAGAAAAATTATAGAAAAAAATAATAACAAAAATTTTATTATTTTTAACAGAACAGAAAAAAAGTATATTAGAAAAAGAATATATTATACACTATGTTACATAAGAGCGTGGTCACTGTTACACGTAGATAAAAATCAGAGCGTCCGGTTTCTTTTTCTATGACATAGAGGGCACCTCAGTCCTTCATGCTTTTTGTAAAAAGTCAGCTGTCTGTCAAATTTAGTCTTCAATTGAGTGGTTTTTCGAAATGACTGCTGTTTACGCGTCTCACTTGAGGCATTTTTTCTATGTTTGCATGAAAAAGGGCCCAAATGAACGCAAATCGTGCTGCGAAATATATGGGAAAGTCGAAGCAGTTCGTTAGCAAGTGGATAAATCGCTATAAAAAGGTCGGTAACGTTGATGATTTTCCTGATGGCGGAAGTGCAAGCAAAGTCTCAAAAAAAGACAAAAAAAAAGATTCTCGCATTGTTCTCGAAAGATCCAGCTTTGACTTTACGTGGAGCTGCTGTGAAATAGAAAGCAAAAGGTATCGACATATCTTACGGAACGATAGATGGTGAGTGCAAAACACGTTGAAAAAGTGGAGTGGAAAACGCAAAACGCAGCTGTCACTTTAGATTGACCATCTCAGTCACCGGATACAAATCCCATAGAAAATGTGTGGGCTCTGATGAAAATGCAGCTTCGCAGATGCAAGCCGTGTAATTTAGATCAACTTTCTTTCTTTTCTTTTCTTTTTTTCGGAAAATTTGGAGGTCTTTTCCGGTAGAATATGCAGAAAAACTAGTGGAAAGTATGCCCCGATGGTGTCAGGCCATAATTGACAATGCAGGAGACTGGACTTGCTATTGAGGAATTTGCATTGAATATTGACGACCAAATTATCAATAAAATTGCGAATATTCGAAAAATCAATTGTTGTTATCATTTAACAGTGACCACGCTTTTATGTAACAGACTGTAGAAAAAAAATATGATAAAAAAATATTTATTATTTTTAACAGAACAGAATTTTAAAAAATTCGAGAAAAATTTTACATTTCAAAGACTATTTCTGTTATCATTTTTTCATAATTTGAACATCACTACTAAATCCAAACGGTAGTTGGAAAAATCGAGATCTTCTATAAAAGAAAAAAACTTTTTTTTTTTTTTCAAAATCATAGTGAAAATTTTACCCATTAAAAAATATCTTTTTTTTTGAGACACGATTCCACAACAGTCGGTTTTACGTTACCGAAACGACCCAGATTTATATCTAGCCAAGGACTGTCACTCCAGCAGCATTCCCCGTATGTAAGTATGGGAATATTTAAGCTGCTACAACAACAACAACCTTTTTTTTTATATATTCGTGGTTTGGAGTTCGCGTACTACTATAAAAGAGTGAAGTGAAAACATTATAATATAAAAGTCTTATTATTTTATAGAATAAAATAGAATTTTCAAAATTTCCTCAAACGTATTTACCATAAATACATACTTACTTCTGGTAAAATTTTTCATAGCTTGGGCATTGAACTACACTACAAACAAGAAAAGGCGCTTAGAGAAGTCGAGTTCCTCTATCAAAAGTAGAATATTTTAAAATTCTAGATAAAAAATGTTACCATTCAATCAATTTTTTTTGTTTTTGTAGCCCGGAGATTGATCCACATTATAAAAGAGGAGCAGAATTTAAAAAATTCTAGAAAAAAACAATTTACCCATTGCAGCAAAATATTATATATTATTAATCTTAATGGAATAGAGCTTTGAAGAGCAAACATTTTACCAATTATGTTGCCAGTTTTACCATTGCATACGTACGCGGGGCCTGCCTTTCTAATAAATTGAAAATAATTTTAAAAAATCGCGGGGGAAAATTTTACATTCAACAAAGTTTTTTGTTTTACTGCTTTTCGTGTTATGGAGTTTGGGCTCTACTATAAAAATGTATTATTTTAGAAAATTCTGGATACAAAAAATACCATCAAAAAGAAATTTTTGTTTGGGATCGAGCTCTACTATAAAAAAGTAGACGAATAGAATTTCAAAAAATTCTAGTAGATAAAACCAAATTATATCAAAAAGAAACTTTTGAACTGAATTTCATGATTTTCATACAAAACACAAAAAAGTGGCGACGACTCGGAATGAAAATTCATGTTGCCTGGTATTATAAAAATACTCCATTCTCCGCTAAAAGTTATTAAAACTATCTTTGTACAGATACACCAAAATATTTGCACAATTTTACGCCAATTTCACTATCGTTTATTATTTCAGAAATGAAAAAAAAGAGAAAACGAGAATTTGAAATACTGTCACAAGCAGGCACACGCACACATATGCACATGCATATTAGAAAACTGCATATATTGAGTTGGCACAAGCCCAAAAGTGGAAAAAAGGACAAAAAACATCTAGAAAAAAGGATACTAAAACAACAAAAAAGAAAACGAAAAATCTCACAAAACTCGAAAAATCTAAAAAACCAGCGAAAACCTAAAATGAAACTAAACTAAAGAAAAGTGGAGTGCGCACATAACACACAAATATGCAAATACCCAGTGGCAAAGCATAACAACACACGTCGCAAAGCGCGTGCATATGCCAAACACTCTATATGGTGGCATACATGGCGGCGCACTGCGTAGCTTCTGCGGCGAATTGGTGGCAGCTGTTAGGCAAAAGCTGTTTGCGTTGTGTGTATGCGCGCACTGGTGCTTGTTTGTGCACGTGAACGCCGAATATTTATTGGGTTTATTACGTGAAAAATGAAAAACGAAAAGCGAATTCCGGAAACTAAAAATCGCAAACACAGAATTTAGAGTATTTTTGTTTTTTTTTTTTTTTTTTTTTTGTTGATGCTGCGATGGCACAATTTTGGCGCTTTCTATGCTGTGCTCAACACTGCACGCTGACGCTTGTGGGTGTATATTTTTTCATTTCATGCTGCATTAAGCAGCAACAGAAAATAGCAACAAAAGTGGCTTAATTACAAATTGCGACACCATCAGTCCACGCGCAGCACCACCACACACGCACACGAGACCAGGCGAACACTCGAGCACATGCAGAGCTGCTTGCATGTGCAAAACATAAAATATACATTTAACAATTAGGTGCATAAGAGAAAGTTGCATAGCACAGCCAACCCGACTGAAAGCACGCAACATCGTCGCGTATGTATGTGTGTGTGTATGTGTTGCCATACATATATATAAATGCATTACCTATCTAAAGCTAAATTTGCTGCATGAAATTGCATAGAAGCGCTGTTGAAGAACCAGTTTTAGTAGCCATTTTGCAGTCGTTAAGGGGATTTAAAATTAATTTCGTAAATTTCATTGCATATGCACAAGCGTTCAACAGCCGCATACCATAAATGACTGCAAAACACAGCTGCAATGGCAAATGCTGACTTTTATGGCATAGTGTGGAAGCAACTTTGGTAAAATAATTATTGTTTTTATTTATGTAATATGTATATAGTTTTTATTTTATTTAGTATTTTTTGTCAATTTTTGGCATCCCCAACGCACATAACCACCAACGCATGAACATTACAAAGTTCACATGAATTTTTAGGAATGACAGCAATTCTTAACCAAAAACAGCTATTTTGAAATTAGTAACTATTTTTGTTTTCATTTTTGTTATTGTTTTTGCGATGCTGTGGTATGCATGTTAATATTAATGAAGTGTGGCAGCAGAGCGCAAAGTTGTACATGGAAAATATTAGTTCTAACCACAATGTACGAGTGTTACAAATAATTGTGGCTTACAATAATAAATGTGTGCACACTCATACACACGCATATAGCGCTTGTATATTGGTCAACAACAGCCCAAATGCGAACTAGCATTAGCAGGCCGATGAGAGTTGGTAGAGTGGAAAAACGAACTTTTGGTCGCCACCGATGACATAGTACCGCATAGTTCAGGCGGTCAAATACGAAAGCATGGGAATGAAATGGAATTTAAAAATAAAATGGTGAAATTTGTGCCATTTTGGAGGGTTAAGGTACTTACATTTTTCATTTGGATTTTTTTCTTAATTAATTGTTTTTTGTTTAATTTTTTTTTTAAACATTTTTTTTAATTATTTTTAATTAAAAATTTTTTTTTGTTTTTTTATTTTTAAATTTTTTTTTTATTTTTTTTTTTTATTTTGTTTTTAATTTTTTTTTTTTTTAATTTTTTAAAATTTTTTTTAATTGTGTTTTTTCAATTTTTTTTTTTAATTTTTTTTTTTTTTTTTTTATTTTTTTTTTTTTTTATCTTTTATTTGGTTTTTTAATGTTTTATTTTATTTTTTTGTTTTATTTTTTTTTTTTATTTTTGTTTTTTAAATTTTTTTTTTAATTTTTTTTTTAATTTTTTTTTTAATTTTTTTTTTAATTTTTTTTTTTAATTTTTTTTTATTTTTGTTTTCATTTTATTTTTTTTTATTGTTATTTTTTTTTTAATTTTTTTATTTTTATTTTTTTTTTAACTTGGGTAAAAATTGCAAGTTAATCGGTGCAAAAGTGACCAACGGTTTCTAGCCTCCGTTTCTGTGAAAGCGATTTTCGGAAAATTATTACTTTTAAAGTCCGAGTATGCCATAAAATACACTCGAGGTTTGCCATAGCCAGTCGAAGGGCGATTTTTTAAATCACTTGTTGTTTCATGCTCGATATTTCGTAGACGCGTACTACCGAATGCCAGTCGTTTCCACAACAGTCGGTAACATGTTATCGGAAAGACTCAGATTAATATCCGGCCAACGACTGTCACTTCAGCAGCACTCCCCTTACAAGTATGGAGAATGTTTATGCTGCTACAACCGCAACCGAATGGCAGTCATTCACCAACTTCTTCGGCTTGTCGGTCGAATGATTTATAAATTGATTAAGAATAAAATATAAATTTGTGAAAATTATTGAGCGTTTATAGAATTTCACAAAGTAACAAACTGATTGCCCAGTAGATGATTTTCTTTGAACTCGTTTAGCTACTATTAAGTGAAGTAAAAAGTTGTAAGCATTTCTTTTTTTTTTCGAACTCAAATCAAGATATTTAGTATTAACTGATTCAGATGTATTCCTCAATCGCTAGACGATGGAGTAAGTGCTCATGTGCCAATGCTCCGAATAGGCTTTCCAAGATTTTGTAAACATTTGCAATGATTTTGCTCCCATGGTAGCCTCATCTTCGACATTCATATTATATTACCAGAACTCAATAGTTGGAGCGATACCACGTTGCTACTGTTCGACTGTTCCGTCTTTTCACCTTGGAGGTACTGAAGAAAGAGTCGAATTTTACTTTTTAATTTGTTTACCATCATTTTGAAACGTTAGTCTGCGCGATACAGCCCAGACCCAGTTAGCACAAAAGATGCCAATTTGATGCACTATTTGTAGAACCACTGTTTTTTGTTAGTCGAAACATCTTGATTTGACTATAAATTTGTTATCTGTAATCGAGAATTCACCCAGCGTTCTAAATGTGTCGTAGAGCACCCAGGCTTGGGCACTCACAGAGATAGTGAAAAACTGTTTCTCTATATTCTTCCGGACATCAGCTTCTCCATTTATTGTAGTAATCCCACTCCATCTTGCTGGCATGGTCTCCAAAAAGCCGGGTATTGCTAACGTAATTATGGAAATGTCTTTTCGCGACTTTCTTAGCAATTCGTAAGTCTTAGATTTGTTGAAATTGGGCCACACTTTTTGGCTTTACTGGCTTTACTAAACACAAAACTATTGCAGAAGCTTTTTTGAAGTGTAAGATCCCCTTTAAATCACCCAATAATAACACCTCCTACAATACACACATCCCAAGATATGGCTCACTAAAGACATGTAGCAGAGAACGCTCATCACTTTCTACTACATTCAGTTCACGACACTTTTTTATATGCAGAAAAGACACAACACCACCAGCGGAATAAATTATAACAAATTAACGGAATTTTCCAGCAACTTCAAACTTTAACTTTATTATACTGAAATACGATACAAAACTGCATATCAAAATTTTTTCTCAAAATTGTAATTAAATATCTTAGAATTGTGATGAGAAGTTTATGGAACATTTTTTTTTATTTTTTATCTTAAGTTTGAGTCACGGCTTTTGGTAAACTCCAAGCTAAACTTAAAAAAAAAATAATGGAAAGTTTTAAATTTGGATGTATGTATACGGTTTTCCTTAAACAACGAGCTAAACTTTTATTTAAAAAGTAATGAATATTTAAAAACTGAAAGATGAGCAAAAGTGGACAAAATGTTAAGGTGCTATCATTTTTCACGGGCTGTATTAAATTTCTAACCGCTTATCGCTATTTATTTATTATTATTATTACTAAAAGAGAATATAGCACTGTGACCTGAAAGGTCTATTGTGTCCCTCGATGGATTGAGAGTAGTTAACTGATCCATTTTATTGTGTTTTATATCCTCCGCAGTTAAAACATGTTTACCCAGGTGATCAGCTCGTGCTTATGCTTACTGATACCCAACACTTTTTTTCCGATCTTCTCCTACTTCACCAAGTTTGATACCGAAAAAGATATTTTGTAGAATCACATACACGACTTATATAAAGTCTGACTCACTGTAGTAAGCGTAGGCTGGTATTCTCTTCCAGCTCTTTCGTTTGTAGAGAAATTCTATATTTTCAATGTTGAAAGAAATTACATGTAAATATTTCGAATGTAATATTATTAAAGGGACACAATCTTTTTCACTAGTAAACTACTGCAGTCACAGGTCGTCAATATGGACCAAAATAATTGGAGGCGCAAAATTAATCACCCTTTCGGAAAATTTATAATGGCTTCGTAGGTCAATCAAATTTACACTTGCGAACTAAACAGGTGCTGTAGACAAACATACAAGCAATGGAGCGCGTTTTTGTATTTTGTAAAACAGTTTTTCAAAAACGAAATTGCGAAATTTTGGATACTAATGGAAGGAAATTTAGAATGCTATCAAGCAAAATTATGAAGTTTAGCGAATTTTTCGCTATTATATTTTAAGAGTAATAACAAACGTATAGCTCTTGAGGATTGCATGCCAAAAA
This sequence comes from Anastrepha obliqua, assembly GCF_027943255.1. Taxonomy (NCBI): domain Eukaryota; kingdom Metazoa; phylum Arthropoda; class Insecta; order Diptera; family Tephritidae; genus Anastrepha; species Anastrepha obliqua. Next base: position 63,623,719 of record NC_072893.1, on the reverse strand, counting down.
GCAGCAACAACGAAATAAAGAAGAAAAAATATGGATGGGTAGGCGGCTTATGAAGAAATGCCGCCTTGACTTGAAATCCGCAATAAGCGAGAAGAAGAAACAGATCACTGATAACTTAGCAATCACCGATAACTGACTATTCGCAAGGAAACTGAACTGAAGCCCATGACTAAAAATAAAAATGTTTGGAAAACCTTTGTTGAATCCTTACGCTCCAAAGGAGTGTGGTAGAAATACTAATAATATTCTATGACAATAAGCTCACACGAAAAAGTTATTCTCCATGACTTAAGCACAAATTCTACATCACTCTTTCCTTTTCTCTCTCTACTAGGAATCAGAGCAACTTCTTTCATATATATGTGCATTAGTGCGTCTCGAGAAAAACCAAAAATAATCAAATCTTATCACTCAAAGAGCAAAATCTTTTATTATTCACGGAAAATTATTCACATACATCAAAATCAAAATCCACTTTAGTCTTTTGACTCATCATCCTTGCGTCAAATATAATTTATAACACCTTTACTGTCCAAACCACGTTAGTGTTCCCTTCTACCACTCTCTCTCTCTCTCTTTCTCTCTCTCTCTCTCTCTCACCCTTTCTTTTTCTTACCACTACCAACAGAAACATTACTTTTCACCTAGAACTCCCATGTGCCTGTCTATCGCCTGTCATTGGATGCCAGATTTTGCACACTTGCGCTTTTTTAATCGAATTTCGCTGAATATACATATTTGAAACGCACACATATGCATATTTTTACAGGAAAGTGACTAAATTCTTTTATCCCACAAAGAGCTGATGTTTTCGCTTTCTCATTTTGTTTGCTCTTATTGCCCCTTCAACGGCGCGCAATGAATTTTCTTCTATCCAAACTGGCATTTAAGTAGATTCTTTTCAGCTTAACGCACATTTGACATTTTATCAACACACACACACGTTTTAACAAACACACTCATGCTCATGCTCATGCTCATGCTGGTGATTGTACTAAACTTCAATTTTTGTTCGATTACACTTCAATGACTCGTTTGGGTATAAAACCTGTCCGTTGCCAAGCACGGCAGCCAAACTGCAGCCAGCACAGTAGGTTGACGGCAAAGCCAAATCGGGCAGCCAGTCAGTCAGCCAGCGAGTCAGGCAGGCCGTTAAGCTCGCTGCTTGATGCAGCTTAGCAATGTTGTGAAGGCGTTTAGGTTATCGTAGGTGCATTTTAAGTTCGTTCGTTTTTCATTAGATTTTGGCGAATTTTCAAATACTTTTTTAATACTCTTGTGTGCTTTGCATTTTAATGATGAATTACGCAGTAGTGAGTGATGCAATTTTTTGTATGTTAAGCGTGGAAGTCGGTAAAAGATGAGAAAGACGATATGGAATAGCTAACGAGCAGTGCGGTCTTACTCGTAGTTCATTGACTATATGCGAGGGATTTTACTTCATTTTATATGTACTTTAAGTTTTTCTACACTCCTCAAATTGAAATATGGGTTTTTTCGTATTTCGCATGAAATATGTGGAAGAGTTATTTGCTTATATTCACTGGATGGAAAAAGTTATGCTATATGTGTAGATAGGGAAAAATCTCTTTCGGGTTCCCCACCACGTGATCCAACTGCTTACATTTTGCTACACAATTGAAGATTATAATCTTGACCTGCGGTGATTATAGTCGCCAATGAGACAATTTTTGTATTAAATTGAAAGAAAACTGCAGCCTTGGATATCATTTGAGTCAGAGGCAGGAGTACATCTCCCTCTTATATTAAACTGATAATTATCATTGTCCTAATAGCGGGCGGTCCTCGGCAGCAATGGCAAATCTTCGAGTGTATTTCGGCCATGAAAAAATCCTCATAAAAAACGAGCTGCCGTGCGGAGGCGGCATAAAATTGTAGGAGGAATTTCTGGAAAAATATCAAGACACATGCCACAAAGAGGAGCTGCAAGAAAATCCACATAAATCAGAGTCTACATAAGTCAAAAACCACCACCAAAATGTATAACTTTTCAATAATAATTCATAAAAAAAAACTGGGTAGAAAGTTTTGTAGGCACTTCAATTTTGTAAGTTTAAAGTGGAACAAAATTCGTAATGATTTTCAATAGGTTTTTTGTTACAGATGTTATGCATTTACTTCCTTACAGCGTAAGCTCGCTTTTACATGGATGGATATGCGTAACACCGGCAAGCAACAAACAAAAAATTAGCAAAAATCAATGAATTAAAAAATAGCAAAGAAATAAGTAAAAAGTAAATAGAAAAAACTTGACAATTGGCCATTGCGCTACTATCGTAATCACGCCGGTATATACAAACGTAGAAAACATTTTTTACGCCATTGAAAAGCTTTTGGGTCGTTGATAGGTGTTGCCAGCTCTTTGTACATAAAAAAATAAATGATGTATAAAAAATAGACGTAGGTATCGATGCTGTGGGTACGAAAGCAAATATTTAAACGAAAAATATATACCAACAAAAATTTTATGTCGTTGCCACCAGAACTTCATTGTAAAAATAGCAGCTTTTCACAAATTTTACATGAATATTAAGTTAAAGGTGTTTAAATAAGCTTCAATACAAAAATATTTTTCTGCAGTGTTGCCATATGATTTTTATTACAAAAATAGCAACTTATCCCAAATTTTTCTTCAATACTAAGACAAAGGTTCCAAATTAAGGGTGTTTCAATAAGCTTCAACAAACAAATATTTTTATCTGGAGTTGCCACCTAATTTGTATTGCAAAAATAGCAACTTATTACAAATCTCATCTGAATATCAAAATATATGTACGTATCAAATTAAGGGTGTTTCAATAAGCTTCAACAAAAAATATTTTTGTCTGGAGTTGCCACATGAGTTTTATATAAAAAATAGCAAGTTATCACAAGTCTCACCTGAATATCAAAATATATGTAGGTATCAAATTAAGGGTGTTTCAATAAGCTTCAACAAATAATATTTTTATCCGGTGTTGTCACATAATTTTTATTCCAAAAATAGCAATTTATCGCAAATTTTTCTTCTATACTAAGATAAAGGTTCCAAACTAAGGGTGTTTCAATAAACTTCAACAAACAAATATTTTTATCTGGAGTTGCCACCTAATTTGTATTGCAAAAATAGCAACTTATTACAAATCTCACCTGAATATCAAAATATATGTAGGCATCAAATTAAGGGTGTTTCAATAAGCTTCAACAAACAATATTTTTATCTGGAGTTGCCACATTACTTGTACTGAAAAATAGTAACTGATCACAAATCTAACCAGAATATTAAAATATAGGTATCAAATTAAGGGTGTTTCAACAAAGTTCAACAAAAAATAATTTTTATCTGGAGTTGCCACATAATTTTTATTACAATAATAACAAATCTCACCTGAATATTCAAATGTAGGTATCAAATAAAGGGTATCAAATAAAGGCTTTAACAGACTTCAACAAAAAAGTATTTTTATCCAGTGTTGCCACTTAAGTTTTATTGCAAAAATAGCGACTAATCAAAAATTTTACTTGAGCATTAAGTTATAAGTATCAGATAAAAAATGTTTTAGATGAAAGGTGATTTTATAAAAAATAGTCTGGTATTGCCACCTGAATTTTATTGAAAATAACGCAACTTATTACATATTTTATTTAAATAATAAAATATGGTTATCAGATGAAAGATGTTTCAATAGGAACATTTTTTTTGTCTGGTGTTGCCACCTGAAGTTTTTGCAATACTAGCAGCTTAACACAAATTTTGTTTGAATATTAAGTTATAAGTATTTCAACAAACTTAAAAAAAGAGTTGTATCCGAAGTTGGCGCATTAAATTTATTACAAAACTAAACACAATTTCAAGTTATAAGCATTAAATGAAGGGTGTTTAAATAGGCTTTAACAAAAACTGGTTTTATCTAGTGGTAGCACTCGAATTTTATTGCAAAAACAGCAACTTACAAAAAATTTTACCCGAATATTCAAATATAGGGTGTTTCATCAATATTTAACAAAAAAAAATGTTTTTGCTTGTGTTGCCACCTAATTTGAAATTTATTTGGAAGTCCATCATATGAAAACTACATATGGTATGTTGATTCTAGAAATTTAGTTGGGAAATTTTTTGGGAAATACTGACTACTAAGTACCGTTTATATGACACAAGACTTGTTACTGAGTTTCGTTGGCTCAAAAATGTTAATTGGCTACAACAAATTTTCAAATTTTTTAATCAGAATTTTTAGAAAATTTATAGGATGCAGCTTCATATTCTCATTATAGCTCAGTACAACGAAATGAAAGTGCTAAGTGGCGCGTGTTTTTTTTTGATAATTTTTTTCGCTAAGAGTTATTCTCATTGCTTCCAGTATTCATAAAAACCATTTAATGCAAACGTCATAACAAAAAATCTATGTGAATACTGTAAGAGTCATTGTACGCAGACTTCTGCTAATGAGTGTATGAAATATTTTATGTGCCCATTGCGAATTATAAGCAAAGTACTCGAAATATGCGAAATCAAAACTTTTTTCAGGAGTAAGTAAGTAAGTAAGTTTTACTTTTTACTTCAAATGTATAACATTTTTGTTTTTATTTATTTTTTTTTTTATAATACATTTTTGCGCCCTGTCATCGCCACATGACTTACATAAATTCTTACAAATATCACTTTTAAGTTGCCGTAATTTAATGACCAACTCATCCTTCTCCAACTCGTGTGCACCCAAAAGCTTCTATCCCAAAAATGTCTTACATCGCATTAAATAAATTTTATGACTGAGCAAACGATTTAGCAACATAAACTCAGCTGCTTCGTGTAACTCACAAAAAGCAAACATCGAATAGGCGGACAAAAGGTGCATGTAACCCTCAAGCACTTCCCTTTCTTGGCCATTTTTCGGCAAGTCAACTTCTCAGTTCTTCACAGGCACCTTAACTTATATACATTATACACGTTTTTCCTCTCACCCATTCAATCGAACGTTACCAGCTGCTTTATCAGTTAGCCTTCCATTGTTTTACCGTCTCATATTTTTTGCGCATTTTTGGTGTGCATGGCTTCTACCTTTATTTTAACAACTTTTAACAACGTTTTTGTTTAAAATCACTCGGAATCAAAAGTCAAAATCCTGCTGAAACCACCCATGTCCACCATGTCAATTTCCGACGACAGCACCGAAAAACATTTGCCCCCTTTTTGTTTTTTTGTTTTCCATTCATTCTTTTGTCAACTTTCCGTAGTCGTAGATCATTTGCGCTTCACCTGCGCCTCACGCTGCCTAGCGAGACATTGAGTGATATATAGAGCCATGCTGTGAGCTTCCCAATACGGGCTTATTGTCCCGAAAAAGCACAAGCGAATTGCATAAATAAATTTCTGTATATGTATGTACGTATATATATATATGTATGTTTAAGAATATAAATACAACCAATGAAGGTGTGGAAAACGAATTAAATTTATTAACGACAGCTCCAGTATCCCGCCAGAAAAGGTATTGAAAGCCATTAAATTTATTGTTCAGTATTTTCATTTTGGTAAAGGAAAATTTGTGCCAGTAAGTTGAGTGCTGCATAGAAGGTTGTATTGTGTGATGGCTTCTGTTGTTACCTGGCACGTGACTCGCCTCGAGAAACGCGAATTTATTCAGTTTATTTGTTACAGTTGTTGAGGAAATGAGAAAATCTTTTACGCGCATTTCTTGTAATTTGCTGCAACTGTTGCGCTGATATAACTACTACTCGTATATGCATATGTATAGGTATGTTGTTGCATATGTACCAATCTGTACGAATAAGAAATACTAATTTCATGATTGAAATCAATGAGAAACGAAACGCAGCTACAGTGTGGCAACTCTGGCTCGGATAGCTAATATGAGCTTAAATTACTATCGATAGTAGAATAAAAAAAAAAATTAAGAAAAAAGAGTTTAGAAATTTATGAAACTCGTTCCTTGACACCAAAAAGTCAAGCAGAATAGAACTCAAGATCTCATTGAATTCGCTTAGTAAACGGGCAATAGGAGCATTACGCGTATACTTCGTGTTAAGCAATTTAAGATGAAATGGACAAGTGTGGCGTAGAGATCTATCAGGTCAGTCCATAAGCTCGTGCGTATTTTACCCACAATTTCACAATTTTTCCAAAAAAAAAATTATTCGCGGAATACAACGGAACTATTTATATTTTCTTTGATATATAGTGCATTCAACAAGTTATTTTATTCGCGGATAGAAGCACGTGTTGTTCAAAAATAAAATGGAATCTTCGAACGCGTATAAGAGGCATATTTTGTATCTTTTTTTATAAAAGTAGTAAAAATGCAACAACTGCTGCTGCCAAAATAAACACTGTTCACGCAGAGGATATCGGGAGTGTAAGGACTGCGCAAAAGTGGTTTTCAAAATTCCGAAGTGGTAACTGCGACGTGGAGGATGCCCCGCGCGCTGGTCGTCTTGAAGTCTTTAACTCCGACGCCTTGCTCAAACTCGTAGAAGCTGAGCCAAATTTGACAGTCGATATGATAGCTCAGAGGTTAAATTCATCGCATGGAACAGTTCACAGGCACCTGGTTCAGTTGGGAAAGGTTTCAAAGCTGGGAAAATGGGTTCCGCATAGACTTTCCGTCACCAACCTTCAGCAGAAAGTGAATGTGTGTTCTCAGCTGCGGCAACGGCTTGAAAATGAACGTTTTTTGAACCGTATCGTTACTGGTGATGAAACATGGGTCCTTTACAATAATCCTGTGCGCAAACGCCAATGGTTAGATAAAGATGAAACACTAGAACTGACCCCTAGAGATGGTCTTCATCCCAAGAAGATTATCCTGTCTATTTGGTGGAATATGGCCGGTATTGTTTATTATGAACTTCTGGTACCAAACCAAACGATAACTGCTGATTATTATTCCCATCAGCTATCAAACCTGAATGAGGCACTTAACAAAAATCGACCGTCTTTAGTGTATAGACGCAAAGTTTTGTTTCACCACGACAACGCAAGACATCATACCGCAAGGCAACATTAGGCAAGCTGAACGAACTCGGATGGGAGTTAATGCCGCATCTACCATACTCTCCGGATATTATCACCTTTTCCGTGGACTTCAATCCCATATGAGTAATAGAAACTACTCCTCAAAAGAAGCTATAAAAAGGGATATCGAAGCGTATTTTGGCTGCTAGGACAAAAAATATTTTCAGCAGGAAATTAAAAATTTGCGTAAACGTTGGAAATAATGAAGGAAGTTATATTATTGATTAATACATACTTTAAACATCTTTTGTATTAATTTTAAACCCACTTTTAAAAACGCACGTACTTATGGACTGACCTGATAGTAGGGATATGGAAGTGAAGGATCTGGAATAGGGATTAACAATAAATTTCTGCTGTAATTACACTCAAAATAAAAGGCAATGATAGCGCATACGAGTATATATTTTACCCTCTTGAGACTTTTAAAGATGAATAAATAATTGGCGCGTACACTTCTGTTAGGTGTTTAGCCGAGCTCCTCCTCCGATTTGTCGCATGCGTCCTGATGTTGAGACTTTTAAGATTTGAGAATTTTAACGACCTAAAGCCATATTTAAGGAACTTTCTCTTTACATGTTCAATTCTCTTTACTCCAAAATGGTGCATACTCTAATCTGAAGAGAATAAAAGAAAGTAAAAAGTAATTTGATCTTTGGGATCCTTTAGGATTCATGCAAATTCTAGAGCTTTTCGCAAAGTATGGAATAGGATGTTAATAACAGAGCACATAGAGTGTGGTGAAAACCTTATTCCTCTTAGAATTAAAATTTCATCAACTCCAACATCCATCTTTAACTAGAGTAATAGAGTAACTCAAACTCTCGATTGAAGTGAAGTGAAGTGAATGGTGGCAAGTGGTGAGGCCACTGCGCAGAGTTAAAAACAAGTCTAAGAATACTGCAAGAAAACTTTACCTATAACAGAGGGCAACAGTGAAAACACATCAAATATTGCAGATCTTTATTGCTTTAAGACAACAAATTTCAATATTCAATTTTCATATTCAAAGTCGTGAAATTTGTCATCTTCAGAGCCAGTTCAAGAAAAATTTACTTCCGATAAATTTTAGGGATTTTCGTGACATGTACAACGCCAGTCATTTTCAGTAGTCCTATGCCTTTTTACTAGTTTTAAAGCAATTATTGCATTAAAATCAGGTACAAAACCGAAATTTTGTAAGCTGTATAATTTGCCTTGCGCTCAATATGGAGCACTTTACCAAATTTGCTCTTGAATTATGCTGCAAAAGAAACTTGTGAGGGAAACTTTGGCTGCCACGTCACTGGGGAATTCAGCAGCCGAATTCTGCACGATCAGCTATTGTTCAAATAGCAACGCAGAAACATGAGTGAGAACTGTATTGATTTTTCCGTATATCACTAACACAACTGCACGATCATTTCACATATATTCACACACTCATCCAATCAGTCGTTGTTCAGATGGTAACGAAGTGTCATTGGTTGATTGTTTTCGTATATCACCAACAGAATGTCAGTTTTTTTGTAAACACGCCCCAACTCAGCTGAGTCTGTCAAACTCCCTGAGAGCCGAATAACAGCATGCAAAGATCAGACCTCTAAAAAGCTTTTCACCATAGTCTAAATCAATCCTAAATTAGAGATGGATCGATATCCAATTCTTCGAATCGAATATTTATTTCATAAATTACAAGGAGGAGTTTATTTCATAAAAATCGTTTGGAGTGAGGTTTATTATCTTCAACCCTAAAACATAAATCTTTAAAAATACACGCTTAGGCGTAACGAACGCACAACGCTTTTTGGATATGGAGAAAATGCGCAACGCCGTCAAGGAAAAATCTAAAAAAAAGGGATTTTTCAGCAACCTCAAACTTGCACTTTATTACACCACAATTTAATAACCTATAAGACTGCATACCAAAAAGTTTTCTAGAAATTCCAGTTAAAAACCGTGGAAATGGTTTACTTTATCGAAGAATTGGAGAGTGCAGATATTTAGAACCTCATTGGAGCTCATTACGATGTATAGCTAAATACATGAAGTTCTGGAAAAATAAGTTCATATTCTCATCTCCTCCAGCATCATAGCACTTTGAAGCCTCTTTGATCAAGCCATCTGACGTAAGCTAAACACATTATGGAGCTACCTGGGAACTGATTGGTAGCTTATTTGAAGGCATCAAATACTTCAAAAATCCCCGATTACAAATGCAAAATACTCCCAGTCTACAAATCCCAGCCACTTGACCTAGTCCAGTTCAAAAGTCCAAAACCCTCCATTGACTATAGAGTGCAGTGGAGAGGAACTTAATGCGCTCAGATCAGAATTAAAATAAATTTTACTGACTGTAGAACAAAAGTAAAGTTTTCAATGTAGCGGCAAATCGAAACAAATCGAAAGGCGTCAATAAAGTAGCGCTAATAACAGCAACAACAACACGACCAACACAGAAAACACTGCCTCCTCCTTATGACCGATAAGCTGAGATAAAAACATGCGAAACGTTAAAGGAATTAAAATGATATTGGAAAGTGGAGAGAGAGAGAGAAAAAATAAAAACAAAGAAAAATACTTTATCTGCGGTAACACATTTGGTGTTGGTCATTTTTATGGCGCGCTCAAATTTAATGGTATGAGGCTTTCATACGAGTATTTGCATGTAACTGCATACATACATATGTAGATAAAGCTATGACAAGAACGCACAGCTATAAATACATACAAGTGCACGAGCATACCCATTTACGCGCGCGTTATTCTCCAATTTACTTGCAGCTGATTGCAGTAATCCCCAGCAACAGGACTCGACCACTCGTGTGGCTGCCGTAATTGCGATTGGTTGTCAACGTTGTTGTTTATTTCACCCACAAAACTGCACGAATTCATTCCACATTCAGCAGTGTTTACTTGTATGTGACGAACGCCTGGATAGGAGGTATATTAGGATGGGCCGAAACAAAAACAAAAAATTGTTTTTCTTGATGCTATGCTCTGAATATTTTTACGGCTACAACAAATGAGATACCCATTTTCTTATTTCTTATTGCTTTTTTTTATTTTAATATATTTTTTTTCATTTATGTTTTTTTTTATTTTTTTTATTGTTTTTTCATGAATTTTTACCATGTTTTGGAAATTATATTTCCCACGGACATTTTACTTTTCTGTAATTTTGGTAAAAAAAAAATTATCGATTATTAAATCTCTTCTCTTAAGGGGGGTTAGCGGTAGTCAGAATATTAAAAAACTTTAATTTGTTTTTTTTTTTTAATTTTCTTAAAGTATAATATCTTAAAAATATTGTGTGAAAATTTTAAGTGAATCCGACAATAACTTTTCGAGTTATTCAGCAATTAACAAAGGGCGCTCGGGCGCTCCGGTTCGATAGCAAAACTTTAAATGCGTTTTTCTCAAAACTATGTTTTTTAAAGTGGTGATCACTGTTACTGAAAAACCGCTTGGTAGATTTCAATAAAATGTATGCTGCTTTTGAAAAACATAAAAAACTGATGCCTGATCGAAGGATTTTTTTTTCTTTTTTTTAAATTTAGATTTTTTTAAACAATTATCGGGTTTTTCTCGAAAATCTGAAAAATATTTCTTGAGGTCGCCATATTGTTAGTTTTGAAAAAAAAGCACAAGATTATCTATTAATAAAACTAATTTCTCTTGTCCGATTGATTTTAGATGAATCTCCAAGGATCATCGCAAGAGACTTCTGGAGAAACGGGCTCCATACAAACAGCGATAACTTTTACAATTATTAATTTTTTTTTCTAAATTTTGCTAAAGTCAAGTCAAAACATGTTGTATTAATGCTATGTTTTCAGTTTTGTAAAATAAAGCAAGTTACCAGCAAAAAAAAAATTATTGAAAATCATCATTTTTTCGGACATCTGACTACCCCTAACTCCTTACTTTTCTTTCACACAAGTCCACAAAATGATCGCCTACGATTTACTAAAGAAATATTATTTAAGCTATTTATTAGAGGGACCTTGAAAACCCACCAAAATTAAAAAGCAAATGTTAATTTATGATTAACAAACTCAAATGTTATTATCCTTTTTTTTATTTTTTGCTTCAGAAACTTTTTATTACAAAAGGATATACATGTACTATAGTATGGTATGTTTTTAAAAGTTTTTTTTTTTAATTTTCCAACAATTTGTTGTTCATATTGAATAGCTTTTTTTTTTTTTTGGTATTTTTATCTTCTAATATCAAGGCCCCAAGGAAGAGCGCTTGGCAGGCCAAGGGAAGCCTGGAAAGGAACTGTGGATCACGAGACGGCTCAGCTCGTATTAAGTTGGAAACAGGTGCAGGTCCAGTAATCGGACGGCGCCTACGTGTTGTTGGTGCTCTATGTCCTACTAGGGATTCTAGAAAAGAATGACGATGATGATGAAGATCACGATCAGCTTAATAACAAAACAATAAATTAAATTCTAATTTTTATTTATTTGTTGATATTTCGGCTTTAGGTCTAGCAAATATGAATACGCGTGAAAATTTGTTTCCTTTAGCTTCGTTCTTTTTGTTTTATTTTTGTTCTTTTTTTGTTTTTTGAAACCTTCTTTTTGTATCTTATCTGTTACCTTTTTTATCTTTCTTAAAAAATTGTAGTTTTTGAATTCGTTTTGAATTTTTTTTTTTTTTTTTTTTTTGAGCCACTCTAATGCGTTTTCCTATAATTAATCGCCTATGCAGGCAGGCTTATCGTACCTTGAAATACGCGTGCATTAATATGAGCGTAACGTCCACTGAACACTACGAACATCTCGAAGACCTTGCCTACGCTGGTGATATATTCCTTCTCTCCTTCAAACACACCGACATGCAGCACAAAATTGACAATCTGTCCTCAACCTCATTGAATACATAGCTAAAAATAAATCACGAGAAAACTGGAACCATGAAAATTCGATCCACTAGCAGCCGCCCGTTGCACTTATCAAATTGAGATCGTCAACGCCTTTACCTACTTCGGTAGTGTCATTGCCGCTGAAAACAGTGCGAGACTAGACTATCGCCATAATAAATAAAGCGAACGGCGCGTATGCACAGCTCCGAGCTATCTGGTATTCGAGCATCCTCAGCGTACATAAAAAAGTACGGATATTTAAGACAAATGTACTATCAGTACTCTTGTATGATCGGAAACCTGGCTCACAAATAATTGGATTGAAAACAAAATCCAAAGCTGTGTGAACAGATGTCTACGCAGGATATTGAAGATCTGGTGGCCCAACTCCATAAGTAACGACGGTCTATACGAGAGGTACAAAATCCAGCCGGTAGCCAACATGATAAAATTGCGCAAACGGAGATGGATTGGGCATACGCTTCGCCAGGACAAAAATAAAATCTGTCGTCAAGCACTGGAGTGGAATCCACAAGGTGCTCGCAGCAAGGTTGGCCGCCCAAAAATATCTCGGAGTAGAACTGTCCAGAGGGGAATTGAAACGTCAGGGCAAACTTGGAACGAAATCAAGCTCCTTGCAAAAATATAATCAGATGGAGGCGTTTTATTGAGGCCCTATGCTTCAGTGGGAGAAACAGGAACCGATGATGATGTAATAAAAATGGCATAACTAACATTCTTCTATATTGGAAGGCGCAGAAAAAAACATACTTGGCCGATTGAGGAGAGGCCTGAAACTCTAGATGGCGCCATCGAGACTGTCGTTGGTTTTTGACATTCGCAAAACTATAAATATTTTTTTATAATACTGAAAGTTTACGACAACTTCTTAAAATGTCTTCCTTCACTGGAGTCTACGCCAACTACCATGAAAATCTATTGTTATTAACTCTCCTAAATTATTCTAAAACGCATTACAGGAAGGGCCTCCCAGCCCACGAACCAAAATATTAACGCGCAATGCTGCTACAAAGCAAATCGCTATATTGAGTAGGAAAGGAATATGAAGCTTTGGTTAGATTGTTGTCTCCCACATTAACGGGCGCACCACAGCACCGGTCTATTGTAATATCAATAAACACATAAAAGGAAAAAAATAAATAGCGGTAAAGGAAACATGTTTTTGAACTATTGGGAATTGCAGATGAAAACCCGATTCAAAATAATCAAAAAAAAAAATAAGAATAAGAATAGACAGCTGAAAAGGCTCACTAGCTTCTGAGCAGCAGCCGTAGCCAAGGGGATTTCTCCGGATTTAGACTTTAATGGACTCGGCTTAAAACTCACAGTAGGCATTTAATATGAAAAAAGTTTCTTCTAATAGCAATCGCTACTCAACAGTCAATTGAAAATTGTCGATTGTAATTTTGCCTTAAAAAGTACTTATGAAACCCATCTGCCCTTCAGAGGCGGCAAAAACTGTAGGACCCTCCATTTGCGAAAAAAACTTCAAAATGCACACCACAAATTGGAAGAGGATCTCGGCCAAACAACCCAACATAAAAATTATAAGAATAGATAGTCAACTGAGACCAGGTTTTCTAGATCATATCCGTAGCGGCCGCCGTAGCTGAATGGGTTGGTGCGTGATTACCATTCGGAATTCACAGAGAGAACGTTGGTTCGAATCTCGGTGAAAAACACCAAGATATTAAGAAAAACATTTTTCTAATAGTGGTCGCCCCTCGGCAGGCAATGGCAAACCTCCAAGTGTATTTCTGCCATGAAAAATCTCCTCATAAAAATATCTGCCGTTCGGAGTCGGCTTAAAACTGTAGGTCCCTCCATTTGTGGAACAATATCAAGACGCACACCACAAATACGAGGAGAAGCTCAGCCAAATACCCAAAACGGGTGTACGCGCCAATTATATATATATATATTCTTAGGGCATCAAGGCAGCTCTGAAGTGAATGGAAGTCATGTGAAAAGACTACGCCTCAACAACCTATTTGGAGCTGCTGAAAGGGCCCAAAGTTATGTTGAGTTCAACTGCATAGATTTTCATCGAGTGGTGTACGTTTGAGATCCCATCCCGGGAAGAAAGCTGCGTGTTTGTTAACTTCAGAAACTATTTGGATCGGAGGTGTCTCAATAATTCGCGATCAGACGGATTTCGCCAATGATCTCGTCCAGAGTTGATCAAGCAAACTTAAGACTCATCGTCCACGAGTCTATCATAGCATCCATTTCAAAGGTGCCCTGGCTAGTCACCTTTATCAGTTACACATTTTTCTTCAATGTACACCCATGGACTGGGTAACTACATTCACTTCTTATTCCTCAAAGTATTCAGATGAGGACGAAGGAGAAGCCTAGCATTCTCCTCTTATTTTTGAACGTACTTTCGGAGAGCCGAGGGTCTTGATTGCCGCTTCAGTATCAGAATAAATAATAACCGCTTTAAAGGGTTTTCCACGTACATTAGTCCGAGGCCGATCGAATTTTCTTTTTGGAAAAAACTGCCCTGATATGGAAGAGTAAAATCTAAAGGAATGGAGTGAGAAAGAGTTTAGTGGTGTCCCTGTTTAGTTTTAGCGGGTATAAACTCGAGTGATCCAAGAATTCTAAAATTCTAAAAAATTCTATTCTGAATCAATAAAGTTGATTGGTGCTACGTTGCTGCTACTGCATGATAAAGCGAAAAAATGTACAACGAAACTTCAGTTCCGCATTCTTAGCACCCTCGTCTAAAAAGATAGCAAAACTTGCAGCCGATTTTCGCCTAAATGAGCAGTATTCCGCAATTTATATATTATATTAAGAAAAACAACAAGAAAAAAATACAAAGTGTGAGTGATATGAAGAATTTGTTTCAGGCCAATAGATTTTTTTTCAGTTTTTTTTTTTGTTACTCCAAACTCGATCTGAAATCAACCTAAAATATTTCTAAAGTAATACAAAGACTGCGTAAATAATTTTTAATAATGCCATCTACAAGTGCTACACAAATGTAAGGCAATATTTCAACGAAAAAGAAGTATACTTTCAGGCAGTGATTTCATGTAAAATATACCGTCTAGACGCACTTCCCGGAGCACTGTGCGTAAAAACCAAAGCATTAATATATTTTATTAACAGCGCAACTTGTGAAAAAAAAGCAGAGAAAAAATGGTGGGCAAAAGATATTAACGCCCAGCAGCGCAAGTGAATGCTGCAGCGCTGCCTAGAAGCATACTACAAGGAAGGAATACGCAATTTTTCAACGCCTCAACAGCATCAGCAGCAACAGCATGCACAACTGACAGCCGACACCTCGTAATGTGGCGCAGATGAAGCACATGGTCAGGGTGCAACCATTCATCTATTTTAACACTTGCAATTAGCTATAAATCACATTTTTTCGTACATTGGAAAAGAGTGAGGCCAACAATGTAGCATCCTGTGAAAATGTGAAATTGCATGGAAGGCAAGACAATCAACCGCTATGGTCGTGGTGAGAAAAAATATTTCGGAAACCATTCTTCAATTGACAAGCGCAATTCAAAAGAAACAAAAAAAATAGTGTCGATTGGGTGTTTTTTTTTCTTATTTTCGGGCAGTAAAAAAGCGTGCAAGCGAGCCTTATACACAGGAGAGCGAAAGCAGAGATTTTGCCAGCAAATGTGAAACCTGCAGACGACAGCCGCACATATGAGGTCATTGACATGCGAAATGATCTGGTTAACCCGCAGGATGCTTGAAATGGATTCGTGCTGCGAGTCGTGAGTAGATGCAGTTAAGTGTCAAGAAAAAGACTATGGAGTAGTAAAGCATTTGCTGGAAATGTTTTTTAGCTTGCTTGATATTGCAGATACGGAAAATAGAAGAATGAGAATACAGATTTATTTTCTGCGAAAAGCTATGAAGAGCGCAAGAGCGCAATGAAAAGTAGTAACTGCTTTATGTATATTTTTTTTATATTTTTCGTTATACATTTTGCTCATCTGTTTGTTTTATTATTATCATTTAACAACGAGTTTCAACTTTGATATTTGATTCCTTCAGCATTTTGCTCAAGAATTTTTATTTCGCAACATGAATCCCGAGATATTTTCTATTGTTTCCATTTCTCATTTATTTCTTTGCCCTCCTTATGGCCCAACTAGCATTTGCTCTTTAAATGACCCCCACTGTGCGTGCGCGCGTGTGTGTGTGTGTGTGTGGGTGTGGGTATATGGCAAGGGCATACGCACCAACTGCTGATAAGTCCAGCTGAGCGAAATCAAGTGGAAAATCATTGAGAAATCACTAAGCAAAATCTTTCCTACATTTTGTGTTTTGCTTTTAATACAAAACAGGAACAAAAAAGCACTACGCAACATCAGCTGCATAAAAACGAACTGTGAAACAAAATTCCAGCTGCGCTCAAGTGACAAACGATAACTAAGAAAAGCTACAAAATACAACTAGCAAATCTAGTCGCCTTGTCGCCAATAAGAAGAATACTTCAAGGCACTTGAGTTGTGTAACAAGCAGAGAAAGAAATTTTGAAGAAAAAAATCGAACGCACAAAGCGAAAACATAAGACGAACATAACAAATGACAAAGCGAGACGCGACGCTGAATGCAAGCAACAAATCTAATAGAAAGTTAAAGAAAAAAAATGCCAAGTAAAATAAACCATAAAAAATACACAAACGAAGCAAACTAAAAATGAAGCAAAATTATGCGCACAAAAACTTTGATATAAAAAACAGCAAAAACACAACAAAAATAGAACGCAATCGAGTTATTGCAGACAAAAAGTTAGCAGCTTTGAAAAATACTCAGAAGCTAGATGGAGATGAATTTCGTCGAAAGATAACAAGTTAAGAGAGAGAGAGAGAAAAAAAATCAATAAGCTTGCTTAGCGTCAAACGGATATCCTCTCTTTCCTGGTTTCATCTCTAAGTATTTGCAACTAAAAAATAAGATAAATGATGGCAGCTACGCAGCTGTGACAAAACTGGCAAAATTCACCAGAAAAAGTTAGAGCATACAAAGTAAAGCTTGTCAAAGCTTAACAGTACCACAAATGGAACAAATAAAATGTCAATGAAAAATATCTGATTTCAACTACAGTTCAACTTTTTGTACCCAAAACATATTTTCACAAAAATTCCAAATGTTCAATGCAAACGCAATTGGGCAATTGAGAGCTCGTCTGCGCTAGTGGTGGTGGTGGTGAGTAGAATGTTTAGAAAAGAACAAATCTTGCAATCAGCTAAAATGTGTGCAATACAAAGTTACACAGACTCGTCAAAGTGAGAGAGGGATTGGTTGCTAAGTAAGAAAATATCAGCAATCAGCTTAAATTTGGTATCACAAAATTGTCGAAGAGGGGTTTTGAATACAAGAGAAAGGATTTCTTATTATACAAGACGAGTGGTGGCAATGGCAGCGGCATAATAAAATTCGAGTGCAGTTTACAAAGCAGTTGTTTAGTTTAGGGAGAATGAGGTTTACTACACTGGTGACAAAATGAAATTTATTGTTCAAAACTGCCCACAGCTTCTGGCTACACCCAGCGGCAGTAAAATTTATCAAGTAAAAATTTCATATGCACACGAAACGAAAGCTTTTTTGTAGTAATGCTGCTGCATACTAAAAATACTAAATTTTTCATTTTCGCTCCAATTTACTTTTTGAAAGAACGTAAAAATTTCAAAGGACTAAGGTTTTAAAAAATTATTTTAGATACTTTTATTAAATACCTATACTAATTTTTTTGCTAAATACAAGAAATAAATTCGGGTGATGGAAACCTTTTTTTTTATCCTTGCTTGTCTGTTTGTATACTGCAGCTGTGTGGTTCTGAAGTGACAAATATGAACAAAAAAGAACAAAAACTAAAAGTGTAAAGCACAGAAATTTGTTTAGCTTACTTTTGATTATTTAAAACGGTAAAGGACGTTTCAAAATCAATCTCGAACTCAAGACTGTAAAATGCTTTCTAAACACTTTGAATATTTTTTGCGCGCTGTGGGCGGGTTGCGAAGAGCGCAACGCGAAAGAGTGCCTTTTATATTTCGGGATTAGAGAACAAAAACAAATTTTAATCATCGAAAATCACTTTATTGTTTTTCAAAATATTCTCCATGAAGGTCTATACACTCTTGCATGCGTTTGAACCAATTGTCGAAGCACTTTTGCCACTCTGAATGAGATACCTCCAAAACATGCATTCTGAATGCCGCAACCGCTTCTTCAGGTGTCGAAAAACGTTGTCCTCTCAGTTTGTTTTTTACGTACGGGAATAAAAAGAAGTCATTCGGTGCCAAGTCAGGACTATACGGCGGATGACCCATTAATGCGATGTTTTGGGTGCTCAAAAATGCAGTTGTTTGAGCCGATGTGTGATAGCTCGCATTGTCCTGGTGAAAAGTGATCCGTCTTTGGCGATTGGTTTTCCTAATTTCTTGGAAGACAACTGGCAAACAAATGGTTGTGTACCACTCAGAAATTACTGTTCTGCGTTGTTGCGACATGTCCAGTTTTTCCGAAAAAACAGGCGACCATTTGCTTGGAAGTGCTTCGTGCGCGAACTACTTTTGTTGGATTTGGCTCATCTTGAAACACCCATACAGTCGGCTGCTGTTTACTTTCAGGCTCATACGCGTAAATCCATGATTCATCACCTGTCACGATGTCATAGACGTGTTTCGAAGCCCCGCGATCGTATTTTTTGAGCATTTCCTTCGACCAATCGACACGAGCCTTTTTTTGAGCGATTGACAAATTGTGTGGGATCCAACGCGAACAAATTTTTTTGACAGTCAAATGCTTATGCAATATTGAATGTATGCTGGTCCCACTAATGCCTAAGATTGTCTCAATCTCACGATAGGTCACATGACGATCTGGAATATCAGTTCGCGCACAGCATCAATGGTTTTCAGAACAACAACTGATTTTGGACGACCTTCACGAAATTCGTCTTGGAGTGAACTACGACCACGATTGAATTCACCATACCTTCGATAAACACTGGTCCTTGATGGAGCTTCATCGCCAAAAAATGAATTAAGTTCATCCATGCAATGTTGCTGAGATAATCCACGTCGAAAGTTGTAAAAAATAATCGCACGAAAATGTTCACGATTTAATTCCATTTTTGGACCGAGATGAATGTTTTAAGTTTCTGTAAACAACACAAATAGCGCTGGTATTTCAAAACATTCTGAGTACGTAAAAGCCAAAAAATGTCAAACTTTCCGATACAGCTGCCAGTTGCCAGATTGCAACAAGTTTGCGAACAAAACGGGTCATATTTGACTTGAATCGGATAATTCTAAGTACGTTAAATAAAGCGTCAAATTTCGATCCCAAATACGACATTTCTTTTTCCCCAACCCAATATTTGAAATGCAGCAATTTTACTTAATACAAGGCCTTCCTGAGGCAGCGATAAAAATTAATTATTAAAAAGAAATTGCGATTTATGGGCATAATGAGCAACTTGAAAAAGATATTTGGAAATTTTAGAACAAATCAAATTTTTTGATTGAGAACTGTCTATGCTGGCAAATCATATAATATATTATAATTATAATCAACACGAGTTAGTACGAAGATTATTAAAAAATTTAATTTGTAGTAAATCAATTAAAATATAGACATTTGCGATGACTTACTTTTTTATTTTCATTTAGTATAAGAATATCAGCATTGGAACTCACCTGGAAAAGAAAACATAAAAAATGTTATTTTAATATAACATTTGATCAAGTAGTATGACAAGGTGGCGCAAAATTAATCACCCCATCGGAAGATTTATATGTTTGGCAAACGCCGTAGTACGTCAATCATATTTGACACTTGTGTACCAGACAGCTGCAGAATACAAACAGACAAGCAATGAAGCACATGAATAAAGATTGTCATCTTCACAGCCATTTTTTTTTTGTATTTAGTAAACAAAAATTTTAAAACTTTCAAGAATAATTTTGCGCCACCTTGTATGTGTGTTATTACCAATAGTATTTAGAGAAAACTTATTAAGCTAAAAGCTTTTGAGAATACATATGCTGCGAAGAATATTTGATAAAATGAAAAAAATTTTTCGTAATAACCAAATTGCTCTCAAACACCAAATCATTTAAGCAACTAGTGGTGAACAGATTGGAGGGAATTTTTCCAATAGGTTTTTTTACAGATCACGCGTGACTACTGTCAAACTAAGTCCATCATTTGTTTCAGTATTCATTGGCATTTCATCATGGAAAGAGTTACGCCTCAGCCTCAACAACGGCTACAAATCATGAATTTTATTACGAAAATCGAGGCTCTGTGAAAAGTGCTCGTCCGCAGTTTGGGGCCCGAATTTTGTTCAGCGATGAGGCCCATTTTCGACTTAATGGCTGCGTTAATAAACAAAATTGCCATATTTGGGTTGCAGAGCAACCCGAAGCCACTCCAGAACAGCCATTACATCCATAGAAAACAACCTTTTGGTGTGGAAGAATTATCGGCCCATATTTCTTCAAAGACGAGGCTCGCGCCGATGTAACAGTGAATGGCGAACGCTATCGCGCCATGATTAACAACTTGTTGATGCCATGCCGAAAATTGAAGCCCGTCAGCTCTACAACATTTGATTCCAACAAGACGACGCTTTTTGACATACAGCCCATTAAACAACAACCGTCTGCGTCGGTGTGTAAAGTCTAAATACTTTGAGGATAAACCAGCTTTGATTGAGGAAGTAGAATCCAACATTACTAAAGTTATTCACGAGATACCGACCGAAGTCCTCCAGCGAGTCACGAGTCATTCAAAATTGGTGTCTACAAATGGCCGAATTCGAGCGCAGTTGTGGCCAACATTTAAAAGGGATTATCTTTAAAAAAATAAAGGTGATGAATGGGTTTTACTCAAAAATAATAAATATTGCCCGTACATATTTGAAAATGCCAAAAATTATAGTTTGGAAGAAAAGAATATCAAAAGCATGATATGTAAATATTTCATCTTAAAAAACAAGCAAGTTTATAAATTTTAGTGCTTGAAAGTACACATACATTTTCCGATATTTCTGTAAATTTATTGCAAAATCTATTTCAAAGAATTCACTTCCACAAAATTGTCTATCCTTTGCCTATTTCCGCTCAAAGCAGGCGTACCTAGTACCTATTATCACATAATTTCCATCAAATGCCGCACTTAACATTCACTTGGAGTACGAAAAGTCATTTTGTCACTTTGAGTTGTGAAATGGAGAGACAGCAGTAGCTAGTAATTAAGTGTAAATATTGTATTAGTAGCACATGCATCTACACAAGTGCAAACCAGCCACCCTGCCGGGAATTTCGTAGTTGACTACTAAAATAGCCAAGTCTGAGCTCACTTAATATGGTTCGCTTAAATTGGTTTAAAAATGAAGCAGATATTATACGCGACTCAATGAAGTATACATGGAACCAGAAGTGGGTATAACTTTTACCTTAGCTTAAATGCATCTCAGCATATTCAACGAACTACATTACAGTGGACGATCGAAAGTGACTGAACGAAAAGAGCTCTGAACTATACGTCAGGAAAACAGACATACATACAAATTAGAGGCACGGGACTGGGCGGTCGCGTTTAACTTTAACATTAAATTAATTAAGAGTTGAAAGATTGTTAACAAGTAAACTGGACTTTAATTTGCACGGAAATTTCATTCCACATTTACATATATTAATTTTTTTTTTTTTAACAACAAACCAAAATTTTTGATCTGACGCTTCAACAACAAAAACGAGAACAAAAATATTTCTTTGCGAAAAACGAACCTTTTTTATTGATATTATGCACCTTTTCGTTGCATCTTCAGCTGCGAGTATAGATTCAAATATTTAAAACCAAATCCTTTTCATTCCCTCATATAAAATTTGAAAAGAACTAAATTTTCGTTCAATGCAACAATCCTTTTTATTTGGTTTTTGCAGTACATCCTTAAGGAATCATAACTTCTGACGCCTTAGAGACTCAATCTCGCAGAATATCTTATATTAAAGGCAATATTTTTCCAATTTAATGATTATAGTTAAATAGTTGAAGATAATCAAACTGAAGTATTGCCTGATTCATGACCCTTCCAACGATATCTTATTTATGCAAATCAGATCTGAAAATTTGTGTTTAGAAAAGGTCTTTCAAAAGAGAAGTCTAGATGTCATTGGTAAATAACTCCTAGAGGGTACCTTTTTTAACGTCATCTTTGGCATTTGTCAAGTAGACAGATGTACAATTTTGGACGATTAAAATTATTGATAAAATTATGGAAATGTATTATCAAAATGGTCGACCCTTAACCACAACATATCGCAAAATTCATTTTTTTTTTTTTTGTGGAAATAACCGTTTCAATGAATCGATAATTTCAACAAACTAGTTTTATTAAGGATAGAAAAAGGACTGGTAGGCCAGACTGGGATTTTATGAAAAGTAAAGTCTATGCGAATAAGTCAATAACAATTAAATATGTATATCAGGCAATTTTTCCCACGGTCCCGGAGTTTTCAGAGGGGCCCGGACTCGAGATTATACGTATTTATATGAATTAGACATCATTGGAAAGGGCCCGCATTTGCAATTTTCCCCCGGGGCCCGGATATGCACCCTTTTTGGGTGTTTGGCCGAGCTCCTCCTCCTATTTGGGGGTGTGCGTCTTGATGTTGTTCCACAAATGGAGGGGCCTACAGTTTCAAGTTGACTCCGAACGGCAGATATTTTTTTATGAGGAGCTGTTTTCATGGCAGAAATACCACTGCCTGCCGAGGGGCGACCACTATTAGAAAAATGTTTTTCTTAATTTTGGTGTTTTTCACCGAGATTCGAACCAACGTTCGCTCTGTGAATTCCGAATGGTAGTCACGCACCAACCCATTCGGTTACGGCGGCCGACGACAACGATTACAGAGCTAAAAAACAACATTCGAATCGAAACTGCTGAGCTCAATGCGTGTGTGAGCGAGTCAACGTTTGCCGCTACGCTTACAGCTGCTGAAGTTTGTTCCATCTCTCTCACTATTAAACGGACTGCGTAAATGAAATATTTTACAAGCATGGCTGTGGCGCAGCATACCCTACGGTCACCCCTTCGGTCTATGCATGAAATATCTGAAACAGCAACTGGACTTTCTAAAATTCTTTGTAATACAACTGAGTGAAAGACTGTCTCGAAATCTAATCGCAAAAAGTTAAATCTACTTGAAATTGCGTGCTGAAATTGATGCAAGATTCTCGGCCTGCAATTTCCTGGTTAAAAAGGATGCTTAACTGGCTGATGTAAAAAAAAAATATTTAAATTTGAGCGTCACTGAATGCATTTATAATAACGGATTAAATCCAGATACAATATGGCATACGAATGTTAAGATTCGCTATTTCCTTTTTTTCCCCGAAAACACGACGTGCCTCAGCCAGTTTTTTAAAAGCCTCTTCTTCCATTAAATCTCATTCAAATCAACTGAATTTTTTTTTTTTTTTTCAAAATGTATCCAGCATTGGGACGAAGTCAAAAACTTTCTTCAACGTGAGTGCACATCTGGATCTTGGTATATATGTTTTCATTCAGACCTGGCGGAATGCAAATTTTTCTGAGAACAAATACTTTGACTCGAACCTGTGAAATGTTTTTCATAAAGTTTCTGCGAAAACTGATCTCTCAAGAGGAGACGGAATTCTAATAGCAGTTCAAAGACATTATCACGCTTTAGTTACGGCCTTGGAAAATGATGATTCTTTGTGTTCTTGCATGCGGCGTTTGTGATATTTTTATTTGTGCACCGACCGAAATATATGTGCTAATTCAACATATAAATCCCTTGTAGACAACATAGTACCTTTAGCAGCTAAGAGTTCAAGCAGTAACTTCTGCGTTCTTGACGTCTATAGTTTGGGTAACTGGTCCTCGACAGAGAGTAGTAATACATCTTTTTTGTTTTTCAAAAAATAAGAATAGTTTTGCCGAATCTTATTTATTTGATAATTTCTGAAATCTGAAACCTTCTCAGATAAATGATCTAGCAAATAACCTTTCAACGATTTTGGATTCTGTTGCTTCTGCTGGTGATTTTCAGAGTAATTTCTGCGCTCCCAGTATATCTTCTAGAAAGTTGATGCCTTCTTGATGATCAAGGTTTTTTTCCGTTTCTTCGAATAAAATCTAGATTCTCAAGTTTAAATTACCTTCTAAATGGTAAAGTGGACTTTTTCCTGGAACTCTATTTAGCTTCATGTAGGTGCACTATTTGAGGGTTGTACTCAAATATAATTTAATAACTTCAGACCTTTGAGGAACTTCAAAGACGCCACTGCATATTATAACAATTTAGTCAGCATAAGTCTGGCAAGTAAGACCAATATGAGCATCTGGGGCAGTTCTTCAACAACTACATAAAATATGTTACAAAGTAATGGCGACAGTACTCCACTTAGTGGACAGTCCTTTGTGGGCAGTTATGCTGACTGTGATTTTGCTATTAGCAATAGTTTGTATCCCTACCTTCCTAATATTCAACACTCTGCCATTTATGAAGACACCAGAGGCATATTCAGCTCTCTATTGAAAGCGAGCTGCTACCCATTTATGGCAGCAGAGACGTATTATCAATGCGACTAAAATGTCTAGCAATGCACATACGAATACCTCCCTCTTTTCCCAGATATCCCGCAGGGCTGATCGTGTCCGCTGATCGAGAGCAGTGGGTGGCTCTAAGTGGAAGTGTAAATCCTTACGTAGTTGTCCATAATTTTCGCTTATGCTCTTCATACATGATAGGTGATGGAAGGCAACTCAAAAGTGACCTGATAACATACGTAAATATTAAAACAAGCTGACTTCTACGACGCTATCGCCATATAAAAGTCAGTCAGTTAAAAGAATTCTTCCAAATATCACTAAAATTAGTTAAAGTTAATTTAAATTGGATTGAATTCCCTACAGGGACTGAGGCATATTCAAGTACGTAAAACTGATTCATGCGTAAATTGCTGCTATTTACTTCTGCAATTTAATTCATATCCAAATCCTTAACGGATGCAATTGACTAACGCCCAATCGCATAAGCAACGGCAGGCCTCTATTTACATGGCTATCAAAGCTCAGCGATGATCGGGCGAATGACCAAATTAAT
Organism: Anastrepha obliqua; assembly: GCF_027943255.1. Lineage (NCBI taxonomy): Eukaryota > Metazoa > Arthropoda > Insecta > Diptera > Tephritidae > Anastrepha > Anastrepha obliqua. Next base: position 63,598,689 of record NC_072893.1, on the reverse strand, counting down.
TTGTAGATATGTTTGCTTGCGAGTAAGTAGAGTAATACCAGCTTTGGGCGTGACCAATGGTACCGACAATAATACTCTTGAATACGCGTTGGTTTTCCAACGTTGCTTTCCAGCTATCAAATAGTTATTTAACCGTATCAGATATGTGAGTTTTGGTCTGTACGCTGATATCAATTAATGCAAATTACTGTCATGACACCATAGATACACTTGAAATTGTAGAGCTATGGAAGCAAGTAAATAAGTCATATGTGCATTAGTCGACTTCTAGAAATTAGATTTAATTATGCACGCTGCTCGGATGACAGCTTCAAGCGCCTCGATTTAGCTAAAGGCTTTGGAATATAGGATGTCGACAGTGGGTTCAATTTTGATTATCACACGTAATAAGCCATTTCTACATCCCACTCTAAATTCGATTTTCGAAAGCAAAACTCAAAGGAATTCTTAGACTCGCTAACTCTGAAAGTAGTCTTTTCAAGCGCACCGTTCCTGGATATGTAGATTTCATATGTCATCCGGGACTCACCGCACATTCCGATTCATTGATTGAGGGAGTGCAGAAAAGTTTAACTTCTAATAACAGCAATGATAGACTAGCGCATAAATTCCTGAAAGCTATAGAAGTCAAACTTCTGTTGCAATTTGAGCCTTAGTTTGTTTTGATGTTGTCCTAAATTTTACATGGCAAATATGCACCTAGAAGTTTGTCGTGACCTACCGTCAAACAATCACTATAAGAAAAAACTTGTTGAATATTTTTGAAATCTAGGACAGAAGATGAACAGTTTGTTAAGCGAAGAACTGAGAGTTAATGTGAGCTTATGTTACTCTTTCAATGCTTCTGGTTTTTGAGCGCTGATACTCGGAAATCTATTTAGTTAAGCTGGGTGGTTTTCTTGCTGCCGATAATTAGCTCGTGTGCTACCTTGGCAGGTTGGCTAGGCCCAGTGGTAATCACACATATTACTCGTATCACCAGGATTTATAACCAAACGAAACTCTGGGAAGAGTAGCAATGAAATAAATATATGTAAGATGCAACGATTTTGGAATTTTAAAACTTCTATCCCATAATTCGGGATTTTTGGGATGTTTTAAAATTTATAATTCACGTCATCGCAGCTAAATTTAAAATGGCAATCCTGTAACTCGGGATTTTTCGGGATCTTTCTGTATTTGAAGTTTACGATTCCCAGCTAAAACTTTGACCTAAAATTTTAAAATGGAAATCCAGAAATTGGGGATTTCCCGGATTTTAAATTCACGTCATTTTATAATTCGAGATTTTTCGGGATATTTCAAAATTTACAATTCACGTAATCCCAGCTAACAATTTGATCGGGACTTTTAAAATTACAATCCCCCAATTCGGGATTTTTCGGGATATTTACAAATTTATAATTCCCGTCATCCCAGCTAAATTTAAAATGGCAACCCTGTAATTTGGGATTTTTTTGGGATATTTCTAAATATATAATTCACGTTATCTCAGCTAAATTTAAAATTTCAATCCCGTAATTCGGGATATTTCTAGTTTTAAAATTCATATTATCCCAACTAAAACTGGAACTTTAAAATGGTAGTCCCGAAATACGGTATTTTTCAGGACAATGCGGGATTTCTAATTCACGGCATTCTAGGTAAAAATTAGATTTGGTTCGACATGGATGCGATTTAGATTACTTTGCGTATAACGTTTTAGAGACGATATACAAACTACTCTTACAAAGTGTGACTAATATGACCATTGAACAGCGTCATAAAAAACAAAGTGTGAGTAGCGTAGTACACATAACAGAAGTGAAACTTTCAAGGCAGACAAGAGTGAGAGAGTGAGAGAAAGTGAGAGAGAATAAGAGAGAGAGAGAGAAATAATATATATCTAGACAAATTCACAACATTTGCAGAGAATACAAATAGGCCAAATTTACAAAAAACGGAGAGGGTCGACCGGTGTAGGTAAACGCCGGACACAAACCGTGGCAACAACGCGCACTACTCCGAGCGTTTATCACCCGCACGAACGCAGCGATTCCAGGACCGCAGCAACGGCACACAAAAAAAAAACTCCAAAAAAATTGGGACCAAAAAACGCCCCAAACAGTAGGCACCAAGGAAATATAACGCCGAAAAGTAGGCACTAACAATATATTTCCTACAAGTTTGCACCAACAAGCAAGCGCCAAAAAGTAGGCAGTGTTATTTCTCACTAGAAATTAGTAACCACAAGGAAAAACTCAGGAAAAATAGCCTAAAGTGTATCTAAGCTATATATAAGGCATAGATCTCTCTCTCCTTTTCCTCTACGTTACATCTTTTTCCCCTCTCGCGGAATGAAAATGCCCAAAACATTGCATGGCCTTGAAATTTTACTCTCCATTCTCGCTCGTCCATCGACGCCTAAGAAGTTTCACTTCAAAAACTTACAGCGAACATGTTAACTTTTAAGGGGACCTGGATATATTTGTATCAGAGTACGTGAAAAAAATGGTTATAAGTGAAAATGCTTAAAATAAGGCCCAGACCCCTACGAAATAATAACTTTTTACTAGCTCAAAAGTGTGAAGAGAAACCGGTATGGAATCTAAGCGGCATTTTTTCTCTTTGGGTCTGCGAGAATTGTACGACCACCTAAATTTCGAAGTTCCATATTTGCTTTATTTTCAATTATAACGCTGCGTGTCAGCGATGGAGAGCAGTTTATGATGCATTTTACAACAGCGGTTGAATTTTATCAGTTTTAAAGGAAATTTTTTCTCATTTTATCAATAAATAGCTAATTATTCATTTCAAGGTCTAAAACAGATTTTTATGTTAATCAAAATTTAAGGCATGTAATTTTTTAGAAAGATTCCATGGTCTCAATAAAAATTTTAGGTGACAAACACAAAGTCAGCCTCAGCGTAGACCTCTATACGTAGAGTCGGTCTCGGATGCCTTTTAAAAGAAGTTTGGTAAGCTGCACCAGATATTGATATTGATACAATACAACCTCTGAAGCTTAACTGAAAAATGTTGAGTCTGCCAGCTGGCACTTTAGCTTGCGATTGTTCTGTGATTTTAGAAAAAAATCAGCTTTTTTTGCCGAGCTTGAACAAGAAAGCCCAATAAGTTTCAGGTGACTAATGTCACACAAATAGTCAGCTTAATATAAAGAACTTTCTTATTTTTTAAAGTATTTCAAGGGCTAATTTGGCTTGCATTTTGATGAGATTATAAATAAAGAAATAGTCAAAAAGACGCCAAAAGTCAGTCAGACATGTGCTCTTTACATATTCAATCCTCCTTTCAAGATATACTGAGGAAAATTGGTTGATATGAAGTGCGTCTCATAACTAAAGCGCAGGGACTTATTGAGAAGTTTTAAAAATTTATTTGTTTCTTATTTATTTTCAATAAAATTATTGTGAAAATACAATTCATTCTACAACAAAACCCGTATAAATCAAAGTTTCGGACTTTGCACAAATTAACACAAAAAATCAAAAATTTTTTAAACACACTTTCAAACTTTTAGACAAATTTCGAGTACGCAGTTTTGTAGTCTATTGAATTTTGTAAAATAGAGTTCAAGTGGCTTAAAAATCGCGTTGATATTTTGGTACTTCTTGGTCTTGCATATGCTCGAAACCATTTTTATATGAAATAAAGCAACAATTTATATGGTGCTTGTAGTAGAATGAACTATATCCTCATAAACTAAAAAAATTTAAAAAAGGGCAATAAGTTTTCAAAATTACTCAAATAACTCCGTGTGCTGTAGTTAGGAAACGCGCTTTATAAGCAAAAATTGCACTTTGTTTTAAAAATCAAGCGCGACCCTAAACTTTAACCAAAAATAATATATATCTTCTTAAATAAAAGCTTCCAGCTGTATGACACCAAAGTTATTTCAAAGAATTGGCAGCAAATTATCTTTCTGAACAGGTTTAAAGTTATAAACAAAATAGAGATATGCGAGTGATGGCACGCCCAATTACCGCAAATATAGCAAATACTCTACATAAGCGTCGTACAAATGTACAATGTCCACTGCACATAGGCCGTTACCTTTTCTGCAGATTGCAAATCCACTACATTCCGAGCGCCACAATTTTGAGCTTGCCTAGTTACTCATACGCCCTGTACCATTATATCAACCGGACCATTCGTCGTTAACTGCTTGACCTCACACACTTCTGTGTACGGACTAAAGATAGCTCGACGCATGCAAATAACAGCTTTTCCATGCATGTAAATGAACATATAAGTTTGTGTGCTCGTTTGTAATCTATACAAATATCTAAATATTTGCTCAACTCTTTAGCAGCGGCATATCCCTTTTACTCTTCGCTCGCTTTTTCAGCATCCAAATAGTATTATAGGTATGTACATGCATACCACCTCCACTGTCCGTATTCATTTATCATTGCTGAATATTTGTTATGCAGCACAGCATATTCTCATCTAACTAACTACAAATGAACTTCATAAATATTAAATTGGATGGCATAGAAAGTTAGCAGAAGGAGAGAAATAACAACTAGGCAGTGGGCATAGAGAGGTATGGAAATTTGTGAAATGTAGTGTGACTGTTGCAATTGCATCATAAATTTATAATATCTTGATATGTAGGTAGGGTAGGTACATTTCAAAGAGGATGTAGTAGTTTAATGTCTAAAAGGCATCTCACCTATGTGTTTTTGCTATGAGGTTTGAAGTTTAATAAACGGCCATTAAAATTTAGCTTGACTTTCCTACCGTGAAAGTCGGAGTAGGTATCAGTGAACTTGGCCACCTTACACTATCATTGGCGGAGGGCTAGAATGGTTCTACTACACTTATATACCGAATCGAAATCAATTTCATAAAATTTATTACGCAGTGTTTTTACCACTTGATTTTTTATCTAAACAAACTAACGTGTTTGTCTCATTTGGTTGCAGTTGTGTTTCGAGGAACAGTTCTAGTTTTTGCGATATAGACAGTTAAGTTTTTACAAAGGCCCATATATTGCCTCTGGCTCCAGAGCTAAACATTTTTGGTACAAAACAAGCTTCCTTGCGTCCGCACATAAAAACTCATGCCTGATCGAAGGATTTTTCTTCTTCAAAATTTCGATTTTTTTTAACAATTAATTTTCGGCTTTTTTCTCAAAAATCTGAAAAATATTTCCTGAGTCCGCCTATGGATAATTTTGGAACAAAGCTTCAATCAGGCACCAGATTATCTATCAACACGTTCACGCCGGCGCTGTTATTCATGGTCTTCGCCCATAGACGGCAATGTTTAAGTCTTTTCGCTCTATCGGAAGCGATTGCAGGTTTAAAACGAAATTTTTTCATAAGGGTAGTCGTTTATGGCTTCTCATCTCATAGGTACCGTCTAATAAAGTACCATTGGTGGTACGCGCTGCCAGATGACGCAATCTTGTGCGGGACACCGGTGGTACACGCCGCCCCATAAAGCAGACTTGTGCGGACCACCGATGGTACGCGCCGGCATGAACGTGTTAATAAAAGTAATTTCCCTTGTCCGATTGATTTTACATGAATATCCAAGGACTTGTGATGATCGCCACAAAGGACTTCCGGAGAAACGGGCTCTACACGAACAGCGATAACTTTGAAATTATAAATTTTTTTTTTCGAAATTTTGCTAAAGTCAAGTCGAAACAGGATGATTTTTGTAAAATAAAGCAATTCACTAGCAAAAAAAAAGTTTTTGAAAATCATAATTTTTTAGGGCCTCTGACTACCCCTACTTGGACTGAACTTAATTACAAGTTTGACTATTCAGTTATTTCCTTCATAATAAATTTTTTTTTTAATATAGTTCATTTTTCTACAGGGTGGCGCAAAAGTAATCACCCTATCGAAAAATGTATAATTTTGCAAATCATTCGTACGTTCACAATATTCGACCAGACATTTGCAGTATACAAACAGACAAGCAATGGAGTGCGTATAGGTAAAAATAAGATTTACATCACTCAAAATATTTTTTTTTATTTAGTTAAAGCGTTATTGAAAAACAATGTTGGATGATCAATTTTGCGACACAAATTACAAACTTTGTTACAATAAAAAAATTAAACAAATTTTCAACAAAATGCCAAAATTTTTAATCAGAATTTTTAGACGAATTTCGAGTATGCCCATTAAATTTGGGTATAATAAAATTCAAGTTTGGAGTAGTTCAAAAATCGCATTGAATCACAATTTTTTCCTGCCAGTGCTGGGTTTTTTCTTCATTATAAAAAGAATTTCGCACATTCATTGTATGGAGAGAATCCAATTAGGCAATATCTACAGTTCCATCTCTAGAAGATCCATTTTGCTTTCCAGAAAGTCCATTTCTTTTCAAAAGCATATCTCTTCAGGTTATTTCTTTTTCTAATAGGTTATTTTCTCTGAAAAATAAACTTCTTCCGGTACAAGTAACAAGTACTATATTCCTAGCAAAAACCCAGTAACGATAGGTACGTTTTTCAAAACAATTCACTCCCAGCACCGTTCATATAATACATTTTTAAGTAGGAGATTGTATATATTCGCATTTCGAGTATGAAAAAACTGGGTTCCAGCGCGACCTACCAACTTCAAATGTAACTCAAAGCTCTCCAGGTGAACCCACAAGTACAATACAAAAAACTTCATCAAAATAATTCAGGCCGTTTAGAAGGAGTGTAATTACAAACACACGCAATCTGGAATTTTTTATAATAAATACTGAAACCCACGGAGAAAGGGGCATGCCACCCTTTCCCAGCTTAAACCTTTTATAATACATAGCTCAAATAAATAAAATTTTCGTTTATACGTCCCTTCGGCATATATTGAACCAGGAGGAGTAACCTCATTTCTACTATTCTATTTGTAAACTTAGAAGCAGAAAAAAATTATATATTTTGTGATTTTAAAAGAAATTGTGATGCAAGAATTTAAATTTTTATTAACATTGATATAAAAAAATTGACGCTAGGTAGCAGCTGCCCGACGACTTCTCTGTGACGCAAGGTTTTCTTAGCCGTACCAACTACTCATATACATTTTGGAATACAATTTTCTTTATTATATACTACAAAAGCTAGAGCATCACGCAGTAATCGCGCACTTCTGAAGTTAAACTTTCAAATTTTTCCCAAAAAAAACGTAATAAATTCTTCTTCTTGATTGGCGAGATAACCGCTTACGCGTTTTTGGTCGTAAGAAATAGTTAATAATAAATGAACTATCCAAAATAACAAAAATAGAAAATGAAAATTGTATAAGTTATACGCTCTGCAAGCTCGCCAAATGTAGTTTTAAAATAATTGCATTTAAGATTTGCCTCATAGCTCGCCGCCTGCCGTGTAGCCTGAACGGAGCTTTGGATAATAAAGGTTGAGCGGGCGAATTTCATATGCATGTAACGAAACCAACGCAAGACAAGAGTCTTGTCGAGGTCCTACGCTCCCGCAAGGGGTGAACAAGGACTAAAAACAATTATATAAGGTGGGCCATGTAAAATTGGATTTTTGAATCGGCTAAAAAAAAAACGAATCAATATTTTTTCAAACTTTTTTGTAGATTGAACATTGTAATTTATGAATGAAAAATAATATCGTTCAAATGACTGCCACGACTGGCTTTACAGTAGGCCATTCGATCAACCCAATTTTTAAGCACATTTTCGATTGTTTGGGCTCCAATTTCATGAATGGCAACTTTGATTTCGTGTTTTAAAGCATCAATCTCTCACAAAAAATAGTCCAACGGGTTTAAATCACAGCTCCGAGGCGGCCAATTGATATCGGAATTTCGGCTGATTATTCGGTTTTCAAAAACGGTAGCAAAAGTTCGAGTGTAACTTTGGCAGTGTGACAAGTTGCACCGTTAGCAAATGTCGTCCATGTCATCCTCTTCAATTTTTGGAAACAACTCGTTGAGCATGTCACAGTAACGCTCGCCATTTACTGTAACCGCGGCTCCTCGCTCATTTTCGAAAAAAAATGGCCCGGTGATGCCGCCAGACCAAAAACCGCACCAAACAGTGACTCATTGTGGATGCATTTGCTTCTCTACAGTAAAGTGTGGATTTCCTGAGCCCCAATTCCGACAATTTTGCTTATTGACTTAGCCACCGATGTGAAAATCAGAAAATAAGAAGGCTCACTACTTTGGAAATAGGTTTTCAATATTTCCCAATTTTGTTCAAGCGTATAGCGTCCCATTTCGTAAATGTCAAACCTTTAAGTAAATTATGAACACATTTGACATGTCATTTGTGTTACCATTCTCAAAAAAATAGGTGGTTCAAGAAGCAAACGCTATATGGCTCACCCTCTATAAGTATAATTAACCGCGTGCATTAAACAAAATCAATTTTTTTATAATCCTAGAGAGAGTCATAACCCCTCAAGTTATCCATATTTCCAGAAAAAGGATATATGGGTCCTCCATTAATCCAAAAATTAAGTGGAACGCTCATAATGATTCCAAGCTGGCCTTTCAGCATTAATTGCTTAACGGGCTGGGAGTGTCTTCCGATTTCTTATTTCTAATAAAATAAATAAATAATTAAAAAAACTCATTCCACGTAGATTTCTCAATAATTGTGAAGGATTGATGAAACTCGATTTATTAATAATAAAGTTAAAGTTAATAAAAGTTAGCTGAAGTGACTGCGAAGAAACGCCTGAACAAAAAAATTAAACTTTAACAGAAGGTGGTAGACCCATTTCAAAAAAATAGTCCAAAATCGTTTTTTTATTTTGTTTATTGTGTTTAGTTCTAATAATTTCGCCATTAACCGGAATAATAATTATTTTTTAAATTTTTCCAAAAACCTTTTTTAATTTTTTTTTATATTCTTTTTTTTTTTTTTTTTAATTTAATTTTCTTTTTTTTTAATTTATTATTTTTTTTTTTTGTTACTGAATGTTCGGAAACTACGCTACGTGTAGTAGAAGTTCGAGAACTATAATGTGGGACAAATTTCTTCAATTCCTGTACCTGAGAGAGAGCAGCAGTTGCTCTTTCTTCCTACCAGAAATGCTCACTTATAGACTAATTCTTATTTTAATTTCTCTACACATTTTTCTTCGTCATGTACAAATTTCGGCTGTACAAATTTCCCAGCAAATATTTTAATCCTCAAGAGACTTTTCATTAGCAACGGATTCATTTTTACGGACTTTGAAAAAAAAAAAGATTCTAACCGACCAGAGTGGAACATGAGCCGCACAAACTGACTGTTGAAACTGAACAGGAAGAACATGAGAAATCTTCTTGGGGTCCTAACAGCCATTGTCTGATTGGCAGGCATGCCGGTAGCTTGGGAGCACCCTATATCGACTATTACAGAAGCTGTAACGACATTGAAGAAGAAGTGACTATTAGAAAACTTTCTATGCGGGTGCATGGCTCTGAATAGAAGGTTAAATTTTTTAGGAAAAAGTTCGCAGAAGTAGCCAATATAAAAATAATAAGTCGTGTTATATATATTAAAGCCACAGGTTGGTTCAATGAGGGCAATATAAAGTGAGGAGAGGGGACAAACCTGGTGGTATCACAATGAGCCTACAGCAAGGCTAGGTGTGTCAAGTGACAACCACTATACGTACCTACCTACCTACCTATGCATTTTAATCGATTTTTTTAACTATATCACTATAATTTACCTTTGAATTTACGCTTTTTTTATTTTAAGCTTTTATTTATTTTTTTTACTATAGCATTATTTTGCTAAATGGGCCTGGGCACCCTCAACCTGCATTAGAATCATTGGGCTCTGAAAATATTTAGCTGTTGCACTATGTTATTAATAATTTCTCCACTAAACAGCAAAATTATATAGGCACAAGCAAACTCGAGCAGCCACATTAAAGTAAACACAGATCAGCAATGTCGAAATTTTTGAAAAATTGCTAAAAACAAAAAAAAAAACTCATGCAACCGAAAAGCACAATTTTGCTTCGCTGTGTTTTCAGAGCAAATACTCAAATGTGTCAATGAGCACACACACACATTTTCGAAATTAAATTCAAATACACGTACGAGTACGATCCTTCTTATTACCAAGTACTGGTTATTGTTGCATTTGTTCTCATTATTACAAATATATATGCAAGTGTATGTGTATGCTTTTATTTGCTATTGTATCGTAGTTGTCTGGCTGATAATTCCGACTAATATCCTTCGCTCATTTGCATTTACACATTTGCATGGTTGAAACTATATGAATGATAAGTCAATGCTCCGTTGCATTGTTGTTGTAATTAATGTTTTATTTGCACATATATTTCATAATGCCTTCTCAGTGATTCTCTGAATGGTTGCATTTAATTTCTATGCATTATGAAATTAGAGCTTCCAATTGCATTTATTAGAGCGCAGCAGAGGATTTATGTGAGTGAATGGCGAATTTCAAAGACTATTTAGTGGTCCTCGCTTATTGCATTCAAAGTATTCAAAACTTTTTAGAGATGACTGAATCGAATTTTTTAAGCGCACACACAAAAGTTCTGAACTTCAGGGAGAATATTCAATTAATTTATTTATTTGTTTTTTTATTTATTTATGCAGTCTGTGGCTTGACCCGACTCTGGGCAATGGCAAAATACCAAAAAAATGGTGACAGCGCCAATTATATATACAAGGCGACGCAAAATTAATCATCCAATTTTGTTTTTGAATAATGAGAATCTTTGTATTTTAGTTTTATGCGCTTTGTTTGTTGTCCATTTGTAAATTACAGTTGACTAGCTCACAAGTGTCAAATATGACACATACGACGCAACTTGCAAAAATTATAAATCTTTCAATAGGGTGATTAATTTTGCGCCACTTTTTTCAAAGTGGCTTTGAATTTGCGTCAATTTTTTATACATTTTTTTTTGTGTTGATGGTGCCTTGCATTTTTTCCAAACTAAAAAGATTGAAATTTTTATGAAAAATTTGTTGATTTTTTTTTTTGTTTTTATTAAAAAAAAATTTAAAAAAAGTGAAATATGTGTATAGTTAGCACTACGCAAACTGCCGCAGGTCTTTTATTGTGACCAAGGTGGCGCAAAATTAATCATCCAATTTTAAATTTTTTTTAATAACCTTTTTACAAAATAAAACCAAGATTTTATATAATATGATGAATAAATGATTATCTTTCTTCATTTACGTGCTCTATTGCACAAGCGCCAAAATGTGATTGACGTGCGACTTCCGATAGAGTGATTAATTTTTCGCCACATTGAATATGGTTGAACACCTTTATAGACTCTATAGAGCACAAAATAACAAATATTTATAATACTAGAATGAGTATTTAAGTTGAGAAACTATTAAAAGTAAAAAATCAAGAGATTTGAAAACACCAACTTCAGCAGAGAAAAATCGAATTGCTCAGGGTATTCAATTGCCTGATGGTGGGATAAAAAGAAGCATTACTGGCAAACTGTGTTGTCATATTGTTACAATAAAATGGGGGAAAAAAATTCGAAGAGAGAGTTAAGAGCATTACACGAAAATTATATAACACTATAGGATCCATTTGTGGAACAACAGCAAGACGCACATCACAAATAGGAGGAGGAGCTCGGCCAAACACCCAAAAAGGATGTACGCGCCAATTATATATATATATATATATAGGATCTGAAAAGTTTAAAGAGTGAAATGTTAATTTGACCAAAATTTTCTGAATACGATATACCCCATCTATGGCCATCTGATTAGAAGATCTCCAAATAAGCATCGAAACTTCTACAAATGCGGCCAAATCACTGAGGCAAACAATAACTTAAAGGTATATGGGTCAGAAAATTTAGAAGCGCTGCCTCGTGTGCGGTCCGGCAAAGAGTAGGCCTTTGAGGTTTTATAATTAATTTGTTTCCTAAAATAAAATTTTATAGCAAACATTACACCACGATCTTTAGTCTAGATGATACAAATCAAGTTTTTAACAGAAATATAATCGATAGTGTATTAAAAATTTTGCCAAATGTTACCTGAAAACATTGGCTAAAATTCAAATTGAGGCGAGACTTTGACACCACATATGAAACATATCAATGTCGTCTTGAAAACTAGATGCATCTGAAGTGTCTTTCATTAGAGAAAAAAATAGAGAAAACTTAAAAAAAAGGTTCCAATATCATTAATGAAAAGTATAAAGAGAAGTGGGCCTAGGTCAGTACCTAGATGGAATGTTGCAGCTAGTAGCCACTCCATCAATTCATACAACACAGCTGAGGTATTGCAAGGGCTCTGATAGAAATCAATAAAATATTCAGTAGAGTTAACTTTATGCGCTTTCCAGAGGTCCCGTCTTGGTTCAATGCTTAAAGCTTTATACTTTGAGCGACATGTTAATAGTCGTAGCATCCCCCAGGAGCTAGAGATCGACTGTAAAACAATGTTAAACTATTTGCTGGATTTAAAAAGAAGCTCGATGTTTAAGTGCCAACCAATTAACACCAAAAAAACTCGACGGATGGAATTTCCATTTGCGAAGTCTTGGCCAAACGGAATGAAAACGACCCATTTCTTAAACGGATGGTGATTGGGGATGAGTCAGAGCAAGGTCTCGTAGGCAAACCGTGATGAAGCAGCTCAAACAGTGGGCAAATAAGGACCAACTGCCTGGAAGGTTCTACTGTGTATTTGCTGGTACTTGCAAGGAATCATTTATTATGAGTTGCTTCCGTATGGCCAAACACGCTCTCTACTGTCAACAACTGGTTCATTCGAAGCTAGGGATTTGCCAGAAACAGCCAGAATTGGCTAACAGAAGAAGTGTGTAACTCGGTTGGGAAGTTTTAATGCATCCACCCTCCTATTAACGCTGAAACCTGTGAATTGCTAGTTAAGGTCCTACGCAATTCATCCCTCTGACTAACAACTGCTTGTATGAATTGTTTTTCGCTATTATTGTTTAGCTCTCGAAACACACAAATCTCTGCAAAATACAAACTCAGCAGTTTTGCACAACAAGCGGTTTGCAAATGCTTGAAGTTCGACCAAAAGTACAAATAAAGCTGTTCGTTCCTTAAAAAGAGTGATTTTTTCAATGAAAATTTTACTAAATTCATCTGATGTAAAAAAACGTATACCCACAATCACGAGACTTGACTCGAATAGTAGTGGAATTTTTGTAATTAAAAAAAGGTCTTTGGGATAGATCCGTAATTCGGGAGTATCGGGACTGGCATCCCTATCTCTGAACCAAGCAACTATCTGCGCTTATTAGTGGTATCGTTCGTCATAAACGTACGTCTTAACAGCTAATGAAAGAATTAATCACAAGCACACTTTTCGGGCTTTCTTAGGCGTGAGCTTTTAGCTTTTAATATTTTAATATTCCAATATTGAATATTTAATATTTTCAAAAGCCTCGCTCTTAATAGTTGTGGAAAACGAAGTGAAATAAAGTGAATTCCCGTGCTTGCATGAGCTCGAAACCGAAACACTAAATGATAGAAAGGTTCTTCCCATTTGCGGTCGGTCCTCGGCAGGCAATGGCAAACCTCCGAGTGTATTTCTGCCATGAAAAAACTCCTCATAAAACACCTTCTGCCATTCGGAGACGGCTTACAACATCAAGGCACATGCGACAAATACAAAGAGGAACTCAGCCAAATACTCAACAAAGGACACGCCAATACATTTTATGGCTACTCGGTTTTAGTTCGAAAGCACTAGGTCAAACCCGAGGCTATCCGAGACGCCACCAAGCCCATATTATTTATATTCATAATTTATTGAGCTTTTTTTGTTTTTTTTCTCAGGATAGACTAGCAAGTACAGCACTTAGACACAATTCAATCCATTGTACTGCGCTCGGATTCTCCTTGTGAATTTTCTTTAAATCTGCCCGACCTCCGAAGAAATCTGAGTAGATCGAATGTTGCAAAGGAGCCAAGGTGGTCGCTTCTTAGCACATCAGTGTCAAAGACCTCAAGCGTGATTCAAGCGAAGGCCGGGCAGACGCACCGAAAGTCTCATCCTCCTCTCCACATGCTGGGCAAAGTACATAGTCGGTCGGACATCTGCAGCCTGCCGAGCTCTATTATGGGTTAGAGTTTGCTAACCGGAAAAAGGAAGTTTGTCTCAGAGCCCATTTTGGATAACGAGTCAGATGTCTCGTTACGACACCTGTTAACCTGGATTTACAGTACTCAACTACCCTTGAAGTGGTTGGACGGCTGTCTAAGGCCATGAGCGCAGCTTTGTTGTCGCTGCAGCCACATACATATCTGCTTCTCCATCTGTTTTCCTCAACAAAGTTCATGGCTTCTCGAACAGCATACACCTCCTCTTGAAACGCTGGTGAGTACATTCCAAGAGCGAAATGAAGATTTGTCCCGCTTGACTCCACGTAGATACCAAAGCCGGAACCGTGCTTAGTGCTAGAGCCATCCGTGAAAATGCGAGAACAGTGTTTACCGGGCTCATTTTCTGAGTTTGACCAGAGTCGAACCTCTGGCAGCACTACACTGTATCCCTTCACAAGCATGACTCTGGATGGCATGGAGTCAAGGGGCATGGCGAGGATCATTGAATCGAAGTCCATGCCTACCGTGTTGTCCACTGCCGGACAGGGGCAGTATCAATTCCCATTGTGTTTCAGCCTGCAGATAGCCTTCAAGGCCTCTCCTTGAATGAAAACAACAAGTGGTGGTAGACTAATCAGAGCATCTAAAGCCGGACGCAACAGATGGCCACAGTGCGTTGTAGTCTCGATAAGGTCCTCCTGACTCCCACGAGAGAGAGTCTACTCATCCAGACCACTGATGCAAAGGTGATAATAGGTCTTATAATAGCCGTGTAGATCCATAGGATCTTGCTAGGAGAAAGATCTCACGTTTACCCAAAAACACCCTTGCACTACCAGAAGTTTGTCAGTGCTCTGGATATCTTTGTTTTAACGTGTGACTTCCAAAGCAGTTTACTATCGAGGATTACTCCAAGATATTGGATTTCTTTGGATAGCTGGATTGTGACTCCTTTTAGATTAGGCAGAACGAGTCCAACAAGCTTCCCCCTTCTGGTATAGCGGACAATACAAGTCTTGGTGGGGTTTGGCGATAGCCCATTCGCACAGCACCAAGCGTTTTCTGCCCTTTCCTACAGATCTTCCTAAGCGAAGGGCCTGTTACCAAACAGGCAACGTCGTCGGCATATGCTTGTGCGTAGACTCCCAAATTGTTTAAGGTGGTGAGCAGAGGATCGATCAGCAGGCACCAGAGCAATAGAGACAACATACCGCCTTGGGGGCAACCTCTATTAACCCCGGATGACACCAGCAGATCTTCCTCTGCTCGCACCGTGCGAATTCTTTGGGGCAGCATCGAACGAATCCAATTCAGTAGCACCGTGTCTACGCCGTGCCTATTAGCAGGAGCTTCAGTAACAGTAACAAAAACGTCATAAATCATTCACGACTTTAGTAATATTATCTCCTCTCTCCCTATTCCTCTCTACCATTGCCACCAACGCACACTTAGGTGTGTAGCTTACATTGCGATCTAAGAGCTTTAACACAATCAAATGACTATGCAGTTACCTAAAACTCTCTTGCCAAGCTTCAGTCACTATTTTATATTTTTTTAATTTTTTTATTTAATTTTTTTTTACCTAATTTATTTTTAGCAGAAAAGGTACTATCGCTTTTGAACTAACTGAACATTTTTAATGAAATAATGCATAGCAATTAAATTTTATGAACACTAAATGAAATATTACACCCCTCATTCATTATATCTTTTTTAATTTCACGCCAAACAATTTCCCATCAATTCTGCAGTAATCTCGATATAAGAAATGTTTCTTCGATTTCCTAAAAGCGCGGCGTGGAAAGCGTAAAAATTCAATTCAATACCGGCCATTAATTGCCATTTTCGAAAGCGAGAGCTTTTGAAGAAGGAGGGCCAAAGAATAAGGGGAAGAAGAAGAAGAAATTGTAGCAGTATAAAAAAGCACTTAAGTAATAACAATTAAAATGCCAAATACTTCACGTAAATGTAAAGACTCACAACAAATAAAAAAACATGTACACAAAAATGTGCAGAAAACTTGTACGCAAGGGGAAAAAATGGGGGGTTGCAAGACCGAACATACCAAACGTGGATGTATATCGTTTTGAGGAATTGGTCAAAAGACAGGAAATTAAACTGCGGCGAATAAAAACACAACAACAATGACAGAAATGTAAGAGCAAGAGGAGAAAAGGGAAAGAAAGCGCTAGAAGGGGGATAAATTGGATGAAAAAGTGAGAAAACAAAACAGGTGGCAAGTCCGCACAAGCAAAAATAGCATTGATTAAAGAAATTCTTGTTGGAATTCGCCCAAAAATTCAAACAAAGAGAGGGGGGAAAAATGATTAAGGAAAAATCTTTAAAAATCCTTAAAGGAAAAATCATTAAAATGGCACTAAGGTCACTCAAATAAGTTACACACATACATTTATACAATAAGGCATGTATAAGTAACATCTCCATGTATACATGTATGTGTGTACAACATAGAGTCACCTTTTCTGCCAGTGATTGGTAGCGTTCATAGACAGCCGCCACTTGCGAACGTAATGGCAAATAAAGTATTTAATTTGGCATTTAAAGGACAGACCCACACACCCCCACACCTACACATGTACACACACGCAAACACTACCAGCTCCCTCTGGAGCAGCATTTGTCCAGCTGGCGATTGGTTTCCGGTTTTTATGACTTAAGCCAACATATTGTTCAACAACAACAATTAAGGTAGCATCATAAAAACAACAATAAAAATTCACATGCCCACGCGCATACATACATATATACATATGTATATGAAAAGAGAGAAAAAGCAATAGAGCGTAATACCAGAGCCGTCAGAATATGCGAAATAATAAAAGATGTGAAACAACAACAATAAGCAGTAAGAACAAAAAGCCGGAGAGACACTAAAAATAAACGACTAAAGGTGAAAGTAGTTAAAAAGTCGCACAGCTAACGGTAGGAAATGCAGCCATATAAGTGCTTACTTATTTATGTTAGGGTTGACCTATTCTTTCGATAATTCGAACTCACAGCAGTAATTGAATACTAACCCAGTTTTGAGCCTTAGAAATTGAATGCCAAGGAGGCGAAAATCAAAATTTTCGACACCTGCTCTTCTTTGCTTTTTATCGAGGTCAAAAAGCAGCCGAAGCAGCCCGGGACATTTGGGACATGTACGGAGAAGGTGTCATATGTGAGTCAACAGCACGCAAATGGTTTGCAAGATTCAAAATTGGCGACTTTGACGTCGGTGACACGTCCCATAGCGGAAGGCCTTCTGAATTTGACGAAGAACGTCTCAAATCAATTTTGAAGCAGAACGGCCGTCAAACCAGTCGTGAAAGATTCTTAATCACCTTCATTGAATGGGATTTACTGAAAAATTGGGAGCCTGGCTGACTCACGAGCTCAACGAAATATACAAAGAAAGTCGCCTACAAATTGCTTCTCAGCATCTCGCCCGCCACCGAGTCACACGCGGTCATAAACAGCCATTTTTGTAGCCCGGATGATAAGAAACGGTGCCTATGTATCAATATGAAGCTAAGAAAGTAGTGGGTGGCTCCAGGAGATACGCCAAGGCCGAGAGTTAAGCCGGATCTTCATTCAAAGAAGATCTTAATAGGTATTTGGTGGGACCAGGAGCGCATCGTGCACTGGGAAATGCTCAAAAAGAATGTCATGGTCAACAAGGAGCTCTACATTGCCCAGTGACACCGCGTGAATGCGGCTTTCCGACTAAAAAGAAATCGACATGGTCAAACCATACGCCTTCATGACAACACCAGGCCCCATGTTGCACAAGTCGTCAAAACCGCACTCCAAAAGCTCGCATGGGGCATCCCTCAGCATCTGAACATTGCACCGACCGATTGCTATCTTTTGCACTCCCTGTCAAACCATATGAAGAGCGTTAAATTTGATAACAAAGAGGTCCTTAAAGACTGGCTCAACAATTTCTTTGGCACCAGACTAGGCGATTTTTGGCGGAACGACATCAGCAAAATGGACGAGAGGTGCGAAGAGGTTGTGAACAGCAACGGCAAATATATAATTGATTAACTTATTGATATACTTATTGTGTTTTTTTTTTCAATAAAAGTCTTCGGTAAAAGCGCTACGATCTTATTTCCCTACCAAATGCATGTAATTACTCTAATAACTACGCATAGTATGCTCCGATTTGGGTAAAATTTTTTTCATTTTAGAGCCGAGCTCTACTGAATAATTTTCAAACTATCATACATCAAAAACGAGTAAACCAACGACTAAACGCAGTTCTGTATTTTTGCAACAAAACCTTGAGATATTTAATATACTATAACTTTGCATTAGTCAAATTTATTAATTTCATTCTATTATTATTCAAACGCTCAAAACAAAAGGAGAACTTTCTCAAAACTTGCTGTTTGTGTTCGAGATTGTTTTTTCAGCTATGATTGAGTTTGGTCGAAAACTTCTTAATTCTAATCAAATGGGAGAGCAGAAAGGTTTAGCAGACCGCGAAAAAAGACAAATCGATATCAAATCACTAAATCGCCAAAAAGATTGGTCGAAGTCCAAATTTAATGGATATTTACGTGAAACAAAGTACCTCCTATGATATGAACTACAATAGCAGAACTGTTATGGCCTTAGCACCGAAGGAAACTCGCAAAGTCATTAAGATTGCATCAAATTCCAAAAAATTAAGAAACAGCCAAAGGTGCAGCCAGCAAATCAGCCGTTGAAGGCTGTTCTAAAAACGCCATATCTGAAACAAGAAAAATTACAAAAACAAAAACAAAAACACACCTGAATAAATTTTGCAAAGAACGCCGCCTCGATTTCGCCAGGGACCACATGGCTTGGAGTTCTGTTACAAAGGACGAACCCAGTGAATGGAAAAATTTGTAATTTGTGACGAAAGAAGTTCAAACTTTGGGATGGGCCGGGTGGATACAATTAATATTTCAATAACTCAAGAAATAAAGAATGGTACTTGAGTCGACTCATAGCCGTGAAGGTGGTGGTATGGTAAAGGGGGCAATATCGTACTATGGCGCGTTCGAATTGATAACTGTAGACTACAAAATAATAGGAAACAGCCTAAAGCCTGGTTGGAATCACCTTTTCTTCCGTGAAATATTTGGACCTCTTAATACGACGATGACAGCATATGATGTAGCGACGCTGGGAGTGTTCGAGAGAAAGATTCTGCGTAAGATTTTTGGACCTTTGCACGTTAGCAACGGTGTGTCCAATTGGCGCCGGTTAGCACGAGAAAGAAACGACTGGCGCGCTTTGTTAAACTAGCCAAAATTGCGTATGTGGTTCCCACGCTAATTAAGAAGAAGAATTGAATCTTTCAACAGGATAAAGCACCTGTTAGTGTGGCCAAAACTTGGATTGCGCCCAAAAACGTTGACACAGCAACTGTATTACCCCGATGTAAACATCATTGAAAATTCATGGGGATGGTTTGCTCGTAAGGTTTATTAGAAAGGGAAAGATTTTGGAATAACATCAAGACGCACACCACAAATATGAGGAGGAGCTCGGCCAAACACCCAAAAAGGTGTACGCGCCAATTATATATATTTATAAAAAAGCCTGGTCTCCAATTTTTCTAGGCTATTTGGAGACTTTGTACAAAGGCATTCATCAACGTATTTACTATTAAGCTTTAAAACATAAACGTCAAAAAACCCAAATTTCCTATATTTATATTATTATTATTCTTTCTAAGTTGGTTAGTGCCTCTATTCCAGGGAACCCATAAATCAAGCATAGCATTACAGCTGCTGAACTCTTACTGATGTTAGATGGAATTATCAGAAAACATTGGGTCTCCATATCAAATACGGTTGCTTTAATAACCATTTTCTTCCATAAAAATTATTGCCTCTAATCAGATGAAGCGGACTGTATAAGCCATTAATTCCATTTATGTTGAAAGTTAAAAAGAAAAAAAAACAATACCAAATGAACCGCCCTAACGCATGTGCCGAATCACTTGTACGCTCTTATATATTAAATATAATATTATATTCGTTGTTACTTGTATGTGTAAGTGCTCTGGGCTTATAGTTTAAAGCTTTAAGGAGACGGTGGCACAAAATAATCGTAAAAGTTGGACCATATGCCAGCTGAAGTACAACGATCAGCACACACACATATGCGCATAGGCATACATATATATGTAGTATAATGCACACACTCATGCATTTCCGATGCATTGGCTTTTAGTTTCAGGTAAGTGTAAATTCATATGATTTTATGTGTTTATTTTGTGTGAGGTCGCTTGCCAATAAATTCCAAACAGGCTAACAAAACGCAATAACAACAGCGATAAAAGCACCATTAGCGTTGTACAATCACCTCTTATTTTATAACCTTCACACACATCGACATGCCAAGCAAGTAAGGAGCTTACAGAATATACTCGAAACGTATGTAGAGTAAATGCCAATTGTGGAAGGGATGGTGTAAATAAGAAGTGTATTTTTTTAAAGAAAGAACATTTTTTATAAGATAAAAAATATATTTAAAAACATTGCACCCATATTTTTGAGAAATGTAGTGATTTTGAAGAAATAATAGCACTTAAAAACCATTTGTTTTTTATTTGGAAAGGGAAATGAAATTCTTTTTCTGATGCGGAGTTGAAACTACTCCAATTTACTAGCCTGAACTACTGCTATAAGTAATTCGTACCACTACGATTTCTTTTCATATACACCCCGTTACCAAATTATAAACAAACGACTATTTAAAAGAAAAAAATATATATACTTCAAAATACAACAAAAACCATAAACGCAATAACTTGATAAATGAATTTATGATTACGATAATGACTTAAGTATCCACTTGACTATCAGAAAGAATATTAACCACTGGGTTCTGCCTCGTCCCCATGGGGTGGGGGTTATATTTAATTAACGTCTCAAATAGAATTCTCAACGAGTTAAGAACAGATATATTAGGACATGGATTTTTTTATTCATCAATATCTGTTTCTTTCGCTACAGAACAATCTTTTATCTAGACAGTATAATACTTCTTCCAGCACTTTGATATGCCTTTTTTGGTATGGCATTGAGCTTTTCGAAGTCTTTATATCTTCAGTCGTGGGTAGCAAAGAATCACCAAGAAACATCTAACCTACAGGGCAGAATTACAGTGCTAAACCTTTCAAAAAAAAACGTTTTCATATTTAAGTAACTCCATGGAATTTACTTCAGATCGCTTGATCTCTCAACGGGCTTATAAAATGAGTCGCACGACTTAGTTAATACAGTCCAACAAGAGCTCATTCCGAAGAGCTGTTACTAAAAAGAACGACTCATTCGAAGAGTCCTCAGAGCTAGAAGGCTTTGTTAATATATCCAACAAGAGCTCATTCCGAAGCTCAAATAATGAACTGCACCTCATTGCAGCATCGACCTGTTCCCATCGGAGCGACTCATTGCAAGAGTCCTCTGAACAAGAGCTCATTCCGAAGCTCAACTAATGGACTGCATCCCATTGCAGCATCGAGCTCTTACTAAAAAGAGCGACACATCCCAAAAGTCCCCCAAGCCACCCCGTAAGGCTTAAATAATTCATTTCGCCTCATCGCACCATCAAGCTTTTTCCATAAGCGCGACACATTCTAAGAGTCCTCCGAGCTACGAGACTTCATTAATACATTCCAACAAGAGCTCATTCCGAAGCTCAACTAATGCACTGCATCCCATTGCAGCATCGAGCTCTTACCAAAAAACGCACCACATTATCGTAATGGAAAGAATAAAATTTGGTTTTGAACACGGAAGCCATTTTCATTGAAATGACTTCTAAGACCGACTTTGCAGAAGCATATTCTTTCAGCCCAAATTTTTTGGCACATTTTCATAAATTTTGGGATTTAACTCAGCAATAGAATGGTTGGCGTAGCATTTATCCTTAACAGAGCCCCGCAGCAAATAGTTACAACTTCTAAGCGTCTGACCCTCCTCAAGTAGCACTAAAGCGCTGTTTTGGTACCGTTAGGATATAGGATTCAGTTTGCCGCACTAGCGCAGACTGCCGAGGAAAAGTGCACCCAGTGACCTTAATCGTCTAGCTCCCAAAACTGGTCATTTACAGAAAAAGTGCTTAACAGTCTCGTTCTATAAAAGTTCCTCATAATTCTACTAACCCACTTTGTAGGGGTAAACTTAGCTTTCCGCGTATGTGCCGATCGTCCAATGGTCGTCAACATAGTTAAGAGTTTGAAGTTGAATATTACCTGCCCACCCAAAAGATTTGATCTGCTCCTTACGATTGCGTCATCAGAGCCTAGATCGTGGCTTGACTATCGGAAAAAATGTTAATGTCTCTCTCGCTCCCACGTACAATAAGCATTTTGCATGCCTGCAGATTCGCAAAGACTTCTGCCCGAAAGAAACTAGCAGTGTTCGGCAATTTTAACAAAATATATAAATTGGCTGATTTAAAGAAAACGCCTGCTCCGACTCCCGATTCCATCTTGGAGCCTTCAGTGAAGATAGAGGGGCAACCATCGGAACAGATTTTCCCCTCAATTCAATCCTGCTTATTTGAAAAGATGGCCCTGGCACGACCCTGAAACTCCAGTTTGCAGATAGAGTACAAAGTTCAGAGAAATACGGTGTTAACTGCCTAAAAAGGCTACCATATCCATTGAGAGATTGCCTCCAGAGGCCAATCACTTTTAACCTGATTGCACTTTGAGCTGCGATTGAAACAACGTAAAAGTCGAGGGGAAGTAAGCTTACAAAAAGATATTCCGGGCAGCATTGGGAAACATTTTAATTCATACAGTTCCTTGCACCCTCCTCAGTTTAGTGATGATTTAACCCTTCTGAAGAGCTTGCCACCAAACCAGGCATCTAATAGGCATTACCCTTTCGAATACTTGAAATATTTCCTAACTTTGTACAATCGAAAAGCTATCCAATTAATAATTCAACTTATACAGGCTAGTTACTATAAATCAAAAAGTAGGTAACTAAACTATTCGTAAAATATTGGGCAAATGTCGGCCTACTCTTGTCTACGTATGCCATTGCCCCAGCGGCAACTATTACCACCAACCTAATGCCGCATTGGGTATAAAATATTGTTACAGCCTTACCGAATTTTGAATTTTACGCGTTTTTTATTTCTTTGTCACCTCAATGCAATTATCTGGATTCTTCCAGTATTTACG
Organism: Anastrepha obliqua; assembly: GCF_027943255.1. Taxonomy (NCBI): domain Eukaryota; kingdom Metazoa; phylum Arthropoda; class Insecta; order Diptera; family Tephritidae; genus Anastrepha; species Anastrepha obliqua. Next base: position 63,575,491 of record NC_072893.1, on the reverse strand, counting down.
ATATGATGGCAAATTTTTAAGCGAGCAATAACAGTAAAAATAAGGCCGAATAAAAGCAAGCTCGCGCATTTCGCAAGGAACGTAAAATGAAAATTGCCGGAAGGAATGGATTTACCTACAGGCGAAATGTATGAAAATTGATGAACCCAAACCGAAGGAAAACTGAAATTTGAGCAGAGCAAAAAAAAGAATGTGTGAAAAAGAGGCAGTACGAATATTTTAACGCCATGTATGGAAAGATTTCTGTCAGCTACATAATTTGCTTAAATTAATATGTAGATATGTGTATATGTATGAGTAACTGTAACACCTTTTGGAGTAAATAAAATAGTTCGGGCTACTAAGTTTTTTTATAAGCAAACTGTTTTTGATTGCAACAAGAAAAATCATACGTCTAGGATCCTTCTCACTTTGCAGATCGGTCGATGGACTGTTTTCTTGTTAAGAATAAATCGAAATAGTTTGCTGAGTGCTGAAGAACTCAACTCAGGTATTCTTTGCTTGACACATCTTTCTAAAATGGTGTTGCACTATCTCTTCTTCTTATACGAGGCAGTCAGTGTAGTTTTATAGGACAATGACACATTAGTAGGCCCACTATTAGTTTACAATCTACCCTTGGCAGCGTTAAGAGGTTTCTGAAAGTTGATTTCGCAGAGGCTGCTCGCCTTCAATATCAATGATATGATCATCTCAGCTTTAAGGCGGCTGTATTCAGTTGAGACTTGAGAATCACTAGTGCGGCCGCCGATTCAATTGCTTTACTCGCAGCATACAGGGTTTGATTGAAAAGTAATGAGCCTTCCCGCGCGGAGTGTCTGCCAAGCGATCAACCGAACGGGCTGGTGGGGGAAAATGATCGTTGGACCGTCCCCTTCCACTAGAAACCGGTCCCAATTCGCTGGCAACAGCGGTGCAGTCAACATCGCTCCGCGCGTGAAAGCTGTTTTAAAAGTGTGTTAGGATTTTGCAGTGGCGAAAATGCAGCGATCGTTGGAGCAACGTTATTCGATGAAATTTTGCGTAAAGCTAAACAAAACGAGTTAGTCCAGTCAAAAGAGACGAAAAAAATAGCCAACTTCGTAATTTTAGGAGTATGCGAGTTTATGGTTTTATTATGTAAAACCCATCACTGTGAACTTAAGTTTGAGTTTTCGGGGTCGGGGGTTGTGTCCCGCGGCCGCCATCTTGGAAATAAGGGTGCAACTGGTTTTTTGCGATTATCTCGTGAATTTCGAAAGTTACGAAAATTTTGTAAAATACTTTTTTGTAGATAATAATATTATCTACAACTTTCATTCAAAACGTTTTATTGTAAAATTAATAATAAAAAAGTTATAAACAAAATTACGCGAAAAATTAAGGGATGCATTGTTTTAAAGCGTAATAACTTTTTTTTATTGATTTTATGGAAAATATACATCAGAGCATTTTTATAGAGCATTCTTTTGTGAACATTTTTGTCTAAACGTTTTTTCCGCTATCTTTATTTAGTCGTATGATTTTGAGCTGCTAAGCGGAGCAACCAATACATTAGCGAAGCGCGTACATGATTACACAGGCCGACAAAATTTAACCAACATTCAGACCCAGAAACCAGACTATATATTTCCAAAGGTTTATGATGCGCTAAGTCCAAATCTGGCCTCAGAATTGCTCTATCAGCTCTGGTTTTCGAGATATCCTAACCTAAAAGTGCAAAAAACACCATTTTTCCCATATTTGAGGTTATGTAGCCTTGCAGATGTTTTCTTTCACCAAAATTAAAGGATGGCATCTTTAAATACAATCTTTCTTTTTTCAAATGGCGTTTTGTTTGCTCAAATATAATTTTTTTTCGCAGAGATATCGCATTTTGAAACTTTCATGTTTCCTACACCTGAAAATCGATTAAGATAACATAGACATGATATAGTCGCTTACTAATTTTCTTGGGTTTGAGGGCCTGAAATATATGGATTACTAGTATGTAAATTTGGAGTTTGTGGGAAAGCCTGCTCGCGGTATGATAGGGGTGGTTTCTAGGGGTTAGGGCTGTGTGTGACTCTGTACCCAAAGGTTAGATAGTGTAGGGATGTGGTGAGTCAGGACACTTATGGTGTGAAACCAAATTTTAAGAAAAATAAGACTCAATTCAAGAAAATTAGTAATCGAATATATCATGTCTATGTTATCTTAATCGATTTTCAGGTGTAGGAAAATTTCGAAACATGAAAATTTCAAAATGCGATATCTCTGCGAAAAAAAATGGTATTTGAGCAAACAAAACGCCATTTGAAAAAAGAAAGATTGTATTTAAAGATGCCATCCTTTAATTTTGGTGAAAGAAAACATCTGCAAGGCTACATAACCTCAAATATGGGCAAAAATGGTGTTTTTTGCACTTATAGGTTATCTCGAAAACCAGAGCTGATAGAGCAATTCTGAGGCCAGATTTGGACTTAGCGCATCATAAACCTTTGGAAATATATAGTCTGGTTTCTGGGTCTGAATGTTGGTTAAATTTTGTCGGCCTGTGTAATCATGTACGCGCTTCGCTAATGTATTGGTTGCTCCGCTTAGCAGCTCAAAATCATACGACTAAATAAAGATAGCGGAAAAAACTTTTAGACAAAAATGTTCACAAAAGAATGCTCTATAAAAATGCTCTGATATATATTTTCCATAAAATCAATAAAAAAAAGTTATTACGCTTTAAAACAATGCATCCCTTAATTTTTCGCGTAATTTTGTTTATAACTTTTTATTATTAATTTTACAATAAAACGTTTTGAATGAAAGTTGTAGATAATATTATTATCTACAAAAAAGTATTTTACAAAATTTTCGTAACTTTCGAAATTCACGAGATAATCGCAAAAAACCAGTTGCACCCTTATTTCCAAGATGGCGGCCGCGGGACACAACCCCCGACCCCGAAAACTCAAAATTAAGTTCACAGTGATGGGCTTTACATAATAAAACCATAAACTCGCATACTCCTAAAATTACGAAGTTAAATCCTCTTTTGACTGGACTAAGTAGCGAAACCATTGGGCTACTCAAGGAGGCTTACGAGGACCCATCTCTGTCTAGTGCCCAAGTAAAACGGTGGCACAAGTCGTTCAAGGAAGGCCGGGAGGACGCCGAAGACGAACAGCGATCTGGAAGGCCTTCGACGACGCAAACAGACGAAGATGTGAACCGGGGCGAAGATGGGGGTTACGGTGCTTCCCCACCCTCCCTTCAGCCCAGACCTGTCCCCACCGGACTTCTTCTTGTTCCCGTGCCTGAAAAGAAAGCTGAAGGGGAGGCGTTTCGACTTCATCGAAGCGATCCAAAAAACTGTGACAGCCGAATTGAACGCGATTCCGGCGGATAAGTTTAAAAAATGTTTCCTGCAGTGGAAGGGCCGCTACCAGCGGTGTATTGACGCTCAAGGGTCCTATTTTGAAGAATATTACTTGTATAAGCCAAAAGGTTTAACAAAACTGCTTAAAAAATAAGGCTCATTACTTTTCAATTAAACCCTGTAGATCTCAGCTGTCGAAATTCAACGAGAATAGAGTTATTTGTAATTTACTTTTAATCTGAAGTAGGGACAGAGGGCAGAAAAGAGAAGCGACACACACCATCTTTTTGTCGATTTTAAAGCTGATAAGGTGCCACTTGGAGTGTTTAAGCGAAAGATTCTGCAGACGATTTTTGCACATTTGCACGGTGGTAACGAGGAGTGTTGTAGACGATTGAACAATGAGCTGTATTAGCTTTACGGCGACATAGGCATAGCACAACGAATAAAGACCCATGGAAACAAACGCTCCGGCTCTGAAAGTATTCTATGCGGTACCGGCTGGTGGTAGCAGAGGAAGAGGAAGGAGAGACCTCCTCTGCGTTGTAAAAATCAGATCGACAAGGACTTGGCTTCACTTGGTGTTACCAACTGGACTCGGTTAGCACAAGAAAGAAACGACTGACGCGCTTTGTTAAACTGAACCAAAATCGTTTAAGCGGTTATCGTGCCAATCAAGAAGAAGAAGGGCAGAAGAGTACGAAATACATCCTCATGTATAGCTAATCGAGAACATTTTCTGGCATGATGTAGGCGGAATTTTTATAAAATTTATAACAGGATTATTGCCTATCTTCTGAAAACTAACCGATGGGAAGTACCAAATAATGATTAATGATGTTTGTTTACTGAAGATGTCTTATGGTGCCCATTCATAGTTAGTCACATAGATGCCAATTATTTATTTTTTTTATTTATTATGTGAAATTGGTGCACCATGGGAAAGTTTAATTATTACAAAGTCAGTAGCGGTGTTAAATAAACTATTATAACTATGCTGTTGTTCCATCATTTTCCACAGTGCCGCGCTAGGCAGACACGCGATCCCTTTAAACCACACTCGAAACGCCTTAATGTATGCTTTTTCACACGTTTAAGTCTTTTTCTCCCTTTTTTATGTTCCAGTTCATTTAGTTTTTAATACATATATATATGTATACATAGAAATTTTTTTGTTTTGCTCTTTAAAAATTTTTTACCATTGAGCCATGAATTTGCAGCAAAATTTGTTTACTTTGGATATAAATTTAACGCAGGCAAAGTAGGCAAGCAAATCCAATATATTAAAAAAAAAATTTAATGAAGGGCAATGATTGCCGCAAACCACTATCATGAAGAGGAAAATTAGCAGATAGATATATGTAAGCAAATTGGTGGCATGACGCGCATGCATGCAAAATACGAAAAATATGTTTATGCGAATAACCCACAGAAATGGTGATTGGCAGCAGCTGTAGTCAATAAATGAAATTAATTACGGTTTATTTGTACTTTTACAAATTATAAAAAACTCCCTAGAATATGACAAAATATATAAATTTTTTTATTGTTGCCATGACAGCGTATTTCGGCCTCATTGCGATTACAATTATTGTTTTTTTGATTAATTTATTTTTAATGACCGCCAATTATAAATGCTAATGAAGTGCATTTTGCAAATTATTCATAAAATAATATTTTTTCTACGTTATGGGCTGTGCTACCGTTTGCTTTCACAATTAAATAATTTATAAATTTTACCTTGATTGCAGCATCTAAATTCACTTATAAATATTTTAGTAGTTACTTAAAACATTTTCAGATAAAATTTAAATTCTATTACGCGCCATTCATAACGAAGCACAGCAAATTGAGATAAGCAAACAATGCTTAGTTAAATTTACTATTTAATTTACTATCAACGCAAATATTCAATATTAAATTTTCTATGGGTTGGCCAGTATGACGAGTAAACGCTTAAATTGACGGTTTTTGTGTCAAAGGCCTAGATATGGAATCAAATTTTCTGATAAACATTTCAGTAGAATATTTTAGTGCTCGAATGTCTTATTTAAAAAGACCTTTGGTACTTTTCTCACAAAAGTGGTCAAGTTGACGCATAAAAAGGGAAGCTAGAAGGTCAAAATATTCCAAAAAGGATCCTGATCCTTACCGAATTCGGAAATTTGACTTATACAATTCCTTTAAAAGCAAAATAAAGATTTCAATGACCGCAATTTGGAAATTTTGAACGATTGTAAAAAAACTGAGACGTGCGTGATTCTAGCCTTCAACTACCCAGAATGTATTTTCAGTATATATTCAGCGACCATTCTTGTTAAAATTAACCTTTGTACTACTCAGACTCAAATATTTTATTTAAGGGGTTACATAGGTTTCGTCGGGTAAAAAAAGGCCTATTTTCAATATTCTTTTTTCTATGTAAAAAATTATTTATTTAATTCAAACTTTTTTCTGTCTTATCGATACATATTTAAAGAATAATTTCTGAAATTGTGACGTGAATTTGCGTGACGCCTCGAAAAAAAGGTGCATCCGCGTTGTCAGCATAACTCCTGGCAGGATCATCGAAAATGAAAAAAAAAATAAGTGTTTTAGTTAAGACCATAAACTCATGATTAAACGAAGGAAAGAAAAAAAAAGTAAAAATTGGAATTTTGGCAGACATTTTTCCAAAAAAATGAAAATTTGGGTCAAATTTGCTTGACATTTTTTTTTTTTTTAAGTTGTAATTGAAAAAAAAATCCTCCGTATCTCGAACACCTGTGTAAAATTTCATCAAGATCGGTTGAGTAGTTTTCGAGAACATTTGATAACCGACTTTGAAAACACGGTTCCGAGAAAAACGCGTTTAGTGCTATTTTCAAAATTATTTTACTGTATTTTCTTTACTGTATGAAAAATATAAAAAGCAACCTACGTAGGTGCTTCAAAGAGCCTAAGCTATTCCACCAAAACTTCAAGAGGAAAAAATATCTCTAAATAATCAATTTTTTAATTCTTCCTGTTTGCGAGCTTACATATAAAACAAACATTAAGAAAAATGTGCGTCTAAAATACGGGGATCTCTTGACATGGAACGGCTCTACTTACTCTCATCATGTTTCTATCAAACTAATATTTATTTCCAAATATCCTTCTTTACAACCACCAGCCAAATCTTTATTTTTCACCTAAAAGAGAAAAAAACTATAAAGGGAAACATTCCTCGCAAAATTCTATTCCCAGCATCCTATGTGAAATTGGTGCTTCCTCTTTCACTTCGTTGTACTTAATGTAACTGTTGCATCGGCACAAATACGCTTTCCCTTAAGCCGGATTTTACTCATCAAGGCTGTTATTGACAGCCAGCTAAAGCAGTGGGAATTTTTCGTTAATTTTCTCACTCTCCCTTTGCCGGCGCCATTGCTGGCATAATTTAAATATTTCGCGCGCATTTGGAAAGCCAAGACAACAGAAGGCATGTCAAAATGACAGTGCGATGGATGGACGTGTGCTTGTGTGGGCGTGTGTAGGTGTAGCTAAAAGCAGCTTTGGGACCCTGACAAGAACGCATTCAAGTGGTTGGCATATTTGTGGCTTTTTGTGCTCTGATTTTCCCTTTTTTTAGCGGCGCGCCTGGAAGCATACATACAGTTCAGCAATCGTTAGTTACTTTGTGCGCACCATTTTGGAGTCAAAGGCTTGCGTGTATGTTTTTTTTTTTCCTTTTGCTTTGTGAGCACAACCACAAGAACACACAGAAAGCAACCACAGTTCCTGTAAAAAGATTCCGAAAAGGAATGCCAATGGCTTTGTGAGCAAAATGGAGCATTATCAGATGACAGGTGGGTGTTGTGGGCAGGATTTGGAAAGTTGGGTAATGCGACAGGTGATGATGGTTGGGTTGTGTGTCCCCCACTTTGAGTGGTTTAGTGATTTCATGACTGCTGTGAAGTGGGTTAACTGAATAAGTTTTCGGTACTTCATTGAATGTCTCATTGTGCTGGTTGGTTGGTTGAATGTTTCCTTGAAATATTCCCATTTGCATTTTCGTTTATTTGATTATACAAATACAAATATATAACTGATTTACAAATTACGAAAACATATCTTCGGCAAAGTGAAGAAAGAAAGATTTTGAGCTGATAAAAAATAAAGATAATTTTCAGCAATTTTATTCGGGTACATATTTAAAGATAATCAAGAAATTTTCGTTTTCATTTTCGGTTGTTATTGAAAATTTATGTTTGCATTCCATTCGCAATCAGACCTTTTGCCGCTTCTATGCATCTGAAGAATATACATATAATTGGAGCAAGGGAGTTGTAGGCTGTCTCCTTTGTCATCATCGGCGTTTAAAGCCAAGTATCCGCAAATGATTTGTGAATTAATAAAAATGTAGCCTGAAGTTGTGTCAAGGTGACCTCTGCTTACATACCATAGAGAAGTTAGCTAAGTAGAAGAGACATCAACTCATTTATGTACCAGATTATATGGATGAAGAGGATAACTGAAGGACACATGAATTGTCACGGGAAGCCCATTACAGAAAAAGTAGCATATAACTGAAAGTTTTAAACTTTGTGCAAGATTAATAAAAATTTTACAAATTTTGATAAAAATTTCAAACCAGTGCCAGCTAGGGATGGAACTGGTTGACGCCTTCACAAGCCAATTCGAAGCATGGCTCTTTGAAAAAAGAGTGCTCTAACAGAGAAAGGCATGTGACAAGACTAGGCATGGTATTCCGCAGTTAATGGACTTACAAAAATTGTGAAACTACCATATACAGAGGAAAATATGGAGCATTGTTCCATATAGGGCCCCTCTGTAACCGTTCAACAAAAGCAGGCAGCCTTATTCGTAGTCAACCTTATTGGCTGTTTAAAACAGGTGGCGCACATTAATCTCAAATATCTAAAGAGACTCATTAGCCAATGAGCCAATTTTTTTTTATATTTTTAGTTTTAATGTATCGCTGTACTTTTCGAGTACTTTATCAGTCACACGTCGATAAAAACAACCCAGGCACATCTTGTGATTATAAATTTTGCCATTTAATTTTTTATTGAAAGCCACTTTTCCTTCATTTAAAATATATTCTTTATGCAGGAAATGCACAATACGACCATTAGGTTAGGTTAGGTAGAAGCGGTTGTCCTGTGAGACACACTCAGGCTCATAACCCAATATGATACCGCATGGGGAACTTTCCCTATTTCTCCTAAAACCAGAGCGTGCTTTTCAAAACTTTTAAAATATCTCCTATTTCTGCAGAACTGAGATCTTCCAATTCGTTAAAAAATTGTCTGCCTAGAATAGTAAATCTCCGTCTGGATAGAGCGGGACAAGGGCACAGAAGGTGCGAGATTATCTCTTCCTCTTTCTCATCAAGACAACTTCTACAGAAGTCATGTGCGTGCACACCCATCATTTGGGCGTGCTTACCTATTAGGCAATGACCCGTTATGACTGAAACCAGTATGCTAAGACTGTGTTGATTTTGGCTTAGCAGAGATTCTGTGCGTTTAGCATTGCGAGTCGGCCACAGTTGACAGGTGATTTGGCAGGTGGCTTCATTACGCTCTCTTTCGTTTGCTTTCCTTACGATTTCTTCAAGGATGAGTAGCTTACATGCTTGTATGGGTATACCTATGTCAGTGTCTATGTACTCATCGGTCAGTTTGGTACCGAGTCTCGCTAGTTCTTCGGATCTGCAGTTGCCCTCAACGTCGCGATGGCCAGGAACCCATATTATTCTTAAGCGAAATGACATCGTTAAGAGATGTGCGGCATTTCATGGTTACCTTGGAGGATGTTGATTATTTTGTATAGGATTTTATCGCCGCCTGGCTGTCAGTGAAAATGTAGATGCCATTTTCAGATATCGCTTCGCGGCTTTCATTATTTTCATCACTTCAACCTGAGAGACACTACAGCAGTCGGGAGCCGAAAACTGAAGAAGATCCCCAGATGCTCGGAGTATACACCTCCACCCACCCTGCCCTCGAGCTTTGAGCCACCTGTGTATACATGGATGGCCTCGCCCTGTCTTACATCGTCCCGTTCGCACTCTCCCCTTGAGGGTAGGAGGGTCGTGACCGTTGTAATGGCAAGTGTAGACGGGAACGCATAGTCCACCAATATGGGAAGCTTCGAAGTGCCAGCCAGGATTTTGCCGTGACCGTAGCTCTAACCGTAGCGTAGCCACTGCTGGGTACTGTCAGTATATCATTCTGGGTTTCAATCTTCATTTCTTTCCAATTAGCCTTCCGCAGGAGTACAACGCCATCACAGATTTGCGACTATTAAGAAAAATTTTGTGTTTGAATCAATGAGATTTTTGAAACAATTAAAATGTTCGCTTTACTGCATTAAATTAAATGGGCGGTCGCATTCTGCATAGATTTGCGGCTGTAGACGAGCGTTCTTTATCCGAGAAGGATTAGGCCTCGTTGTTGGCTGTCGTAGATAGGGCGAAAAAGGACTGCAAATTAGGAATAGATACAGAAGCTAGAATGAACAATTACAGAAGTAATCAAGCATGCGGTTTGCCAGGACGGTGTAATCTTCCACTTGAAGAATGAAGCCAAAACTTTAAAAATGATTTTAGGTAGTCTGAAACGCAATCTGAAGCGATTGGTTTTCTTTTTTGCAGCATTTCGTAACGAAAAGTGTATGCAAACTCAATTGAGGAAGCAGACTCGACGCGCCTTCGAGGAATTGAGCTGGAGTTGCGACAAAGTTTCTTTGAAAAGATTAACGCATGCCATGAGGCAGCATATAGAGCATATATAGAGGCCATATGCTCTATATGCTTTACTGCGGGTAACGAGATCTCTGACTCTTTAGCCAAATTGGGCTCTGAGGCCAACTTTTTTGACCCGGAACCCGTTCGACCACTCCCTTCTGCAGCCATCAAAGCCACGGTTAGCACATGAGTTACGTTAACCTACAAGCGAGCTTGACAGGCTAAAACGAGCTGCAGGTGGACAAAAGTGATGTTACCTGTAATGTCAGAGCGACTATCGCAGTTCCTTCTGTCACTAAGCAAAGGGGATTGTAGGAGGCTGGTTGGACTGATGACGGACCACTTTCTATGGGCAAAGCACAGGTGCGCATCTCAGACAGTGCACTTTGCCCCGCATGTGGAGAGGAGGATGAGACGGCGGACCACTTTCTGTGCGTATGCCCGCCTTCGCTCGAATCAGGTTTGAGATCTTTGGCACTGATGTGTTAAGAAGCGACCACCTTGACTCCTTGGTACCACAAGATCTACTCAGATTTCTTCGGAGGTCGAAAAAAAGGAATGCGAGTGCAGTACAATGGTTTTAATTGTGTCTGAGTGCTGCACTTGCTAGTCTGTCCCGACAAAAAAAATATATATATATGCTTTACTACAACATTTTTCTTTTTTTTTAATTTTCTACATTTTCTGGATGATCTTTGACCTTTTATTTTCTTTTAAACCCCCCTTTAAACGCCAGTTAACCACAACACAAGTGAAAAATGTCCTAAAGAAGAGGAAGAAAAGCATTAAAAGGGAGCAACTTAATTTTCCAAAATTTCGCGAATGCCAAGCAGAAGCTAACAGTTCCACACTAATTATTTCGCTGAAATACTCGCATACTCGTAAAATTGCATACATACATACATACATACAGGTACAGGCATTACTGCTAAAGCTGTAGAAATGCAAGCGTTGATTACTGAATTCACCAAGAATCATTAAAGTCACAAAAATCAACAGTAAATCGTAGAAGATGTTGCAGACGCACAGTTTTTCAAGATTTTAATAGTTATGCAACAAATACAAGTGGAATGTTGCTTGCAGGTGGTGGCACTTGCATGCGGCAGCGGGTGATGGTATGGCAGAAATAACAAAAGCATTCAATTAAAGACGGGAAGTCGGTGAAACTGTTAAATTGTTTTGATTTTACGCGCCAACCACTAATGGCACCCTTAACACGGCAACCAATGGAACTTTGTTGGTATTCTGCCTTCTTAATTTTTCCAGCATAACACTGGAGTCGAAAGCATGTGGCATAGATAGGACTGCAAGCAACTGAGGTTAAGGCAACTTGTACATTCGAATTGTGGGCAGGCTAGCACTGCTGGCAGATGCAAACGGGAGAGAGGAAAAAAAAGAGAGAGAGAGAAGGGAAAGTGAAGTGAACAAACGCGGGTTTGCCAGCAGCTTGGTTGTTGAATTGCTCTTCAAAGCTGTAAATCACGATAAGGACGCGCCTCGCCTTGCTTTGCTGGCATTATTTGGGCTTGCCTTGTTTTATACTCAGCGCTCATACTTTCCTTCAGACTTCCTACTTTCTTTTTTGCTTTTACTTTACTCAACTACCTACTCGTAGCTACACACTTTTATCGCCTTCCCACTAACTCTACTTTCACGCCCTTTGCACCCAACGCTCATACACACACGGTGAGAGGAATGAATGAGCGGGTGAATGAATGAGTAAATGAATGCAGTAAGTTTTATGGAGTTTTAATTAATTTCCTTCTTTGCAAAGCTAAAGAAAAGCAGCTAAAGATGGCGCGGCCTGCTGTTGGCTCACTATTCTAAATGAAATGAAATAAACGCTCACATGCGCACAATGCCGTCGTTTTTCTGCTTGCTGCTGTGCATGATTCTCCCTTTTTCTAGTCCTTTCTACTACTATCAGCATTAATTCCCGCTATAAAAGCACTTGCTCTGTGTGTGCGCCTGTGTGTGGGTAGAAGAAGGTCAAAGGAAATTGCTGGCAACTTCTGTTAATAGAAAACTTAAAAGTAGACGTACGAAGTGGCGCTTTTGTTGCTGTTTATATTTATCATACCAGATAGAAACGCACCAGGGAATGAGAGCAAAAATAAATATACCACATACACACGTACGTTGTATATATATATTATGAGCTTGTATGAATTGTTGCTTTTGACTGCACTCTATGTTGCCAGAGGCGCCCGTGTAAGATTACATCATAAAAGGACAATGTCTGCTGCTGTACCAAGCTGGATTTTTACGATGTTTAACTTTTACACAGAGCAGAGTGATTACCAGCTGCTGTGTTTGTTTTAGCTGCCATGTATGCGTATGTGCGTATAATAAACTGATCGCAAATAAAGCTACAAACTTCGCAGGCATTTCCATTACAAAGCGAAATTACCAAATGTCCTTAGGGACCTCTAACAAATTGTCTGTTAGTATTAGCATGCGGGCAGGCTTTCATGGCTTTGGTTACTAGTTATAGATTGAGCTATAAAAAGGTGAACGAAGGATTTTAGTATTCTAAGTGCCCAGTTATTACTTTACCGAAATAAATATGCATAATTTGGTTAAATTCTAATTCGGTGCTTTTCTCCATAATGGATTAATATGAGAATTTTTGTAATGCAAATGTATTTTTACTCGTACTAGCAATTGTGTTCATACTTGTACTCATACTTATACTCATACTCATACTCATACTCATACTCATACTTACATATACTCATACTCATACTTACATATACTCATATTCATATTTGTATTTGCATTCATATTCACACACGCACTCACATTCGTGGTCATATTTACACTCATACTCATACTCATACTCATACTCATACTCATACTCATACTCATACTCTTACTCTTACTCATTCACATATTCATATTTATATTTATACTCGTATGCATATTCGCATTTATATTAGCAATTTTATCCATATTCATACCCATACTCATATTCATACTTATACTCATACTCGTGTTTGTATTCGTATTCGTATTTGTATTCGCATTCTCATTTGTATTCGAATACTGTTCATATTAGGAATTGTATTCATATTTATATTCATAATCATACTCATACTCTTACTCATACTCATGCTCGTTCTCATACTCATATTCATATTCGCATTTATATTAGCAGTTGTACTCATATTCATACGCATACTCATATTCATTCGTGTATTCATATTCCGATGCGTATTCATATTCGCTTTCGCATTTGTATTCGTATGCTGTTCTTATTAGCAATTGTATTCATACTCCTAATCATACTCACCCTCTTACTCTTATTCAATTTACAAAAAATTAATTTCACAAAAATCACACTTGCGATACTTGTACCATAACTCGGCCTTTGGAGTTTCAAGAGAAAGATTTTGCGGATTTATGGACTTTTGCGCATTGGCGACGGCGAGTATGGAAGGGGATTGAACGATGAGTTGTATGGAAGCAGGCACGAGCATAGCGCAGCGAATAAAAATTCAGCAGCTCCACTGACTAGTCATGTCTAACGAATGGAGATAAGCGCACCGGATCTGAATGTATTCTCTACAACGGCCACCACTGCGTATCACTTTGTATCTCTAGTTTTTGAAATTGTTTAGCCTAAATTTAATAAAATGAAAATGAAAACAAAAACGAGAATTAAATATTTATTCTTAGAAATATTCTTCAAATTTGGCGTCTGGTTCACTATCATACAAGTGAACTTTACCATTTTCGCAGTAAGTGTACAAAGTTTTCACGAATGTGCTCTTTTCATGAACACTTTGAGTGATATGATACGATACTCATGAAGCGTAATTTTCCGCTCACGCGTGATTTCTAATAAATCCAATGCAATTTAATTATTATACCATACATATTTGATTTATATTCACAAATAAATAAATACATAGTAACTCCGTCAGAAGTGCGGAGTGAAATGAATTCAAATTTCGTGTACGTATAGAAAATTTGATTGCTCCGATTTATTTTCACGGCACTGCGCAATACGTATTTCGCCGCACTTAGCTGCTGGTCACTAGTTTTTGTTAATTAAACAACATTAAATTTCAACTGAGCATACCATTAATTTATCAAATTTAGTACTGTTGTTTTAAATGACTTTATTTAAAAAAATTTGACATACTTTGTCACTGCGGTCAATGTAGACTGCCAAAGCTAAACTATGTAGAGTTCAACGCAAAATCGCTTCACCTCTCAACTTTAACGAAAACAAAAATAAACACAATTAAACGCTTTTTCATGGCTCTTGATCAACACGCTTAAAATAATTTTAAAAATATGTATATAGTACAATTTTCACAAACTGCCTCGAACTACTAAAGTTTTATTCAGAAATTCGCTTCAAATTGAATTTGCCTCTTGCCTTTCTTATGCTCTATTTTTAAGAATTGTAATCGTAATCTACTTAAATTTGGCCTACTGGTGGGGTCACACATGGCAAGTGAGCATTTTGAGTTTACCAAAAATTGCCTAGTCGCACTACAAATATCAGCTACTGAACTAAGGAAAACTGCTGTCAACTTGCTAGGGGGTTCAAGTATCAAATTTCCTTTCCATAAACCATAGCTCAGGGTCTTAAACACAAGGAGATCTATTAGCCTCATAAAGCTTCATTGTACCAAAATTCAAAAGGACTTTAAAACTGCATACTCGAAATTACTTAAAAAATATTAAAAATTGCTAAGATCAGAGCCAAAATATTAATTTTGATCACAAGACCGCATAAGCAAATGAAATTTGGCTACCTAAAGTCAAGGATCTTTTGCTGTATTGAATGTGTCGTGGGGAACGTTCCTGATGGTAACACACTTGGAAGTGATAAGGGCGATTCTTATGCATATCATTCAAGCAGCTCACAACTACCAGGCTTCGCCCATAGACCCGCTGGGTAGCTGCCGAACAACCTCTCTCAATGAAAAAGGAAGCACAGTCTCAGAGCAGAACTGCCTACTCTGATGGTTATAGTGAATGAACTAAGGACTATGATTAGGCGGCATGAATCGGAACTCTCCGGTCCCTTAATGGGAACGGTGCCTCTACCCGCCTAGGCGATGTCCTTGCAAGAGTAAAGGCTGACATCATTCAAGGCATGCCATTGACGGGACAAGGCAAGGAGCACATTGGACTTCGTGACATCTGCTATAGCTGCCATGTAAAGGGGCGCAAATTCGGTGTTGGATTTCTTGTAGGAGAGAGACTTCGTCACCAAGTGCTTTCGTTCACTCCGGTGGACTATTGTCTCGCAATAATCCCCATCAAGGCGAGATTTTTCAATATCTCGCTCATTTGCGCACACGCCTCGTTGGAAGAGAAAGACGATGCGACCGAAGATTCCTTTAACAAGCACATGGAACATTCCTATGAGCGCTGCCCCGGCCATGACGTAAACTCGTGCTTGGCCACTTCAATGCCAGGGTGGGCAAGGAGGAGATTTTTGTCTCACAGTCATGAAATTCAGCCTGCACAACGAAACATCCTGTAACGAACTGAAACTGATCGACTTCGCGGGAGCCCGAATCACAGTAGTCTGCAGCACCAGACTCCAGGACAAAAGAATACATTAAGCTACGTGGTTGTCTCCTGGTCGGAAAACGCAAAACCAGATCGATCAAGCTGCGGTAGATACAAGACGCGCTTCTAATGTGTTTTTCTTTTTTTTTTTTTGTTTTATGTACGATCCGAGGATCTAGCATTGACTCGGAGAAGACCCATAAAAGTTGTCCTGGAGAAACCAGAGGGTCATGGCTAGATACCAGGGAAGTATTTTACAAGTAGGTCGATGTAGCGCTTAATCCATGATGACCTCTACATGAAAGCTTTTCGCAGCAAAGAAAACTACAAGAAGCTTTTGCATTGGCGCACTGGTAAAGGCTGTGGAAATATTTCCTTTACGGGTGAACAAAAGTTTTTATGGTGGAACAAAACAGATTCTATGAAAGAACATTACAAGAAGCCAAAGATACTGTACAAAAGCTTCAGAAAGATCAACATCTAGCAACATTCATGGTTTGCTGAGAAGTAGCCCACTGTAGTAATGCCAAGGTGATTCTTTTGTCAAATGCTTTATTTAGACAGGCTTCCTAAAAGCACTGTGCTTTTCCGGTCCGACGGTACCTTAACAATTTCCTCTTGATTACTCTTATGTTATTTTATTGTCTTCTAGATAATTTGGTTTCCTTTTTTATGTCTCGGTGTTCTATGTTTCTTCCTTGACTTGCTTCCTCTCATCCTTTCTAGCCTAAGAAGGAACAACTAAACTTTAACAATAATTTAGCAATGAAGGAGTCACTTACTATACAAGCAATAAGAATATTACAGTCGTCATTAAGCGGCCAAATGTATTGTTGCTTCTATTGACTCGTGTATGTAACATGGGATTACTCGAGTGGTTGTATAAATGCTTAGAATATGTGGAAAGAATATGAGCAAAATTAACAAAACCAATAATCAATGAACAATGGACGACAGTGCTATTGTTAGTAGGTAATAGAGAGTATCGACTCACTGCAGCTAGGCTTCCACTCGATAATTTCGCTAATGTTGCATAAAATGATGCCACCCTTAACCCATGTTTACCTCGCACCCAAAAATGGGCAATATTATTTCTACTGCTGCCATTGTAAAGGTAATTGTATCTAGTAGTCCAGCAAAACGGATCCTAAAAGTCATGTGACATGACATGTCAACCGTCTACCAATCAATCGATGTATCTTAGCCCACTAAAATGTCATTGTGGGTAGGGCGTTTCGTAAATAACGAATAGTACTTAAGTGATTCAGAGGTTTTGTATTATTTTGCTATGATTCATTGTAACTTTTGTAGGAGTTAGTGTAAAAGTGAGATATTTTCCTCAAACTCACATTCTCGAGTTCCTCCGCTATGAATTGACCAATTCACCCAAATGTCAGTAACTACAGTGCGTTTAGTAACTATAGCACAGCACATGTTTTTATTAACAAATTTTATAAATTCGAATTGTTAAAAAAGTACAACTCGCGCACCTACATAAATCATCCAAATCCACTTTTTAAACTTTGTTCAGATTTAAAAACAAAACCAAAACTTCAAACTTTTAATCCGAATATTTTGAAAAATTCTCAAGTACGCGTTGTGCTCAAAAAGTATCGCGAATTTTGTGTTTTTTTCAAAAATTATTTATTAATTCATTAATACCTATTTTGTCCCCTTCAAAGTAATCCCCATGAGATATTATGCACTTGTGCCAACGTTTTTTCCAATCATCGAAGCACTTCAAAAAAACATTTTTTTTATCTTGTTCAGCTCCTCCTTCGATGCCGTCTTTATCTCGTCAATCGTAGCGTAGCGTCGTCCTTTCATGGACCTCTTCAGTTTCGGGAACTAGAAAAAGTTACAGGGGGTCAGATCTGGGGAATACGCTGGCTGTGGCATCATTAGTGAGTTGTTTTTGGCCAAAAAGTCACGCACAAGCAACTATGTGTGAGCAGGGGCGTTATCGTGATGCAAGAGCCAATTTTTGGGCTTCCACAAATCTGAGCGGTTCTCGCGGATTGCTTCGAACAAATTGCGCATTACCTGCAGGTAATATTCCTTATCGACCGTTTTACCCTGTGGCAAGAACTCATGAAGCACAACGCCCATGCAATCGCAGAAAACGGTGAGCAAAACTTTTACATTCGACCAAACTTGGCGCGCATTTTTCGGTCTTGATTCGTGCGACAGCTTCCATTGAGATGATTGAGCTTTGGTTTCCACATCATAACCATAAGCCCATGATTCGTCCCCAATTATGGTCCTCTGGAGCAAATTTGGGTCGTCGCGGACAGAGTCCAACATCTCATTAGCAATGTTCACGCGATGCTGCTTTTGGTCGAAATTGAGCAGTTTTGGTACGAATTTTGCGGCGACCCGTCTCATGCCCAAATCGAATGACACGAGCCAATCGATATGTCTAATACTTACCACCTTCTCTAACGGTGATTTCACGATTGGCCAATACCATTTTCTTTACTTCATCAATTTTTTCGTCTGTTGTTGAAGTGATCGGGTGTCCGGCACGCTTTTCGTCGTTCACATCTTCTCGGCCTTTTGAGAACATTTTGTACCACCGATAAACGTTGCTTTGGTCCAAAGTAGCTTCTCCGTATGGCACAGGCAACATTCGGAATGTATCCGTGCACTTAATTTCGTTTTGCACACAAAATTTGATACAGGTTCTTTGATCCATCTTTTTGAATAGGTAAAAATCGAAGACTACTGAAACACGTGCAAGCAAAGCAGCTGTCAACAATTAACTGAACATTCAACATGGCCGAACTCGTCGGCATGAGTGAGAGACATGAGTACCAACATTTCGCCACAAAAAAATCGAAACTCGAATATACGTAATAGGACAGGTCGATTTGTGGGGAGGCAAAAAAATCGCCATTGCTCTGTGAAAATCATATTCTAGGGATCAAAATAAGAAACTTTGCCGAACAACCATACCTCTAAAACGAATTCTGATGTCCCCCAATTTGGGTCTAACTTTTAGTTACTTTGTGGGGAGGCAAAAAGATCGCCCATTGCTCTGTGAAAATCATATTCTAGGGATCAAAATAAGAAACTTTGCGGAAGAAACCATACCTCTAAAACGAATTCTGATATCCCCCAATTTGAAATATTGATATTGATATCCCCCCAATATTGAAATCTGGTATAATAAAATCCAAGTTTAAAGTAGCTCAAAGATTGTGTCGGGTTGTACTGCATTTGGTTTTAATTTTTACTGACAGTGTTGGAGTTCTCTTCTATACTATATGAAAGAAAAAGTTTTGAACATTCGTTACATCAACAAACTTTCGTCAGAAAAAAAATCACTGATTTTTAAACAACCTTAAACTCTCTTCTTCTTGTTGATTTACGCGCTCGCTGCCATTTTTACTGGCAAATATAATTAACAAATCGAATACCGGTAAAACTATTACAAACAGCCGTTATATAGAAAAAGAAGAATGAATTAATAAAAGCAATAAAATTGCCATTGGCAATAATTTATATGAATCATGGAAATAACTAACCGATAAACAATAGCGAATGCTTACAACAACACAAATACATAACAACATGCATGGGTGCCACTCCACACCGCCACCCGCATATGTAAGTGCAATAAAAACGAAAACTTTGACAACACCGCATTTATCACTGTATTGTATTAGATATCTTTCATCCTTAATCCTTCGTCGCAGTTGCTTGACCGTGTCGCAATGGCCCAAAACGGCTGACTGAACGATGTTCATTTACCCTTCGTGTGAAGCGAAAAACTTAAATCCTTACACAATTCTGTTACTGTTAATATCTGCGGCTTCAGCTCATAAAACAAGTGCACCCACACAGACACGTGTAAGGAAAAAGATTGCAAAATACGTTTTTTTGTTTTTCAAAGCAAAAAATAAGAACCCAAGATAGGTAGAATACTTCAAGGATTTGTTACTAATTTACCCCAAAATTTTGTCTGCCTTTGTTGCGGTTACTTTTATTGTCCCAAATGTAGAAAAATAAAAACGAAAGCTGGGCTGTCAAAGTGTCACTGTTTAGGCTTTCATGTGGGCTTATGTAGCAGCAAATGAGATGGGGGCATAGAGTTTGTAAGCAGCAAACGGGCTTAACCTCAAATCACGCTAACCAAATGATTACAACTGGATAAGGGATAAACCACTTAGGTAGATAAAAGCAATTGAAACAAAACTTTATTCTTGCTTTGGCAAAACGAAAGAGGTTAGAAACTCCATATGCTCGCACCAAGTACAGACACACGTATACAAATTTAGTGGATGGCCTAAATGATAAGATGAAACATTTCTTTGTAGTATTCTTTTAAGAAATAAAAAAAGAACTACCACGTTTCAAGGATTTATTTTTATGTCTACTTACTCTACATTCAGATTTTATGTTTAGTAATGCAGTGTTCACACTCACCTGAAATGGGAATACAAAGGAAAAATTAGTAAAGTTATTGGATAAAGGGGAAATTTTATATTATAGTAAATGATAGCCGTAGGATAGAACAATCCGATTCATTATCCGATTTCTTTTAAGATAATTGTAAATATATATTACTATTATTACTTTCTTAACTTAAAATAACTTTCCAACTCACAGAAGTAGAGTAAAATGTCATATGAATGGAAATTTTCCACATTCTTTCATTTTAGTGCCATAATTGAAATCACGCCAAGTCGTATAGCCTTATACAAGTTAAATTCTACTGGGTTAATATAGATACTTGCTTTAACCACTATCGTTCGTAGCCCTAAAATATACACAAATATTTATATATTTGGCGCTTACACAATTCTTGGGTGTTTGGCCGTGCTCCTCTTCTTTATTTCTTCCATAAATGGAGGAACCTACAGTTATTTTTCATGAGAGCTTTTTCATGGTAGAAAAACACTCGGAGGTCTGCCATTGCTTGCCGAGGACCGAGCCCTATTAGAATACACTTTTTCTTCATTTTGGTGTTTCACCGAGATTCGAGCCTACTTACTCTGAATGGTAGTGTTACGCACCCCATTCGGCTACGGCGGCTGGCTTATTATAATACAAAAGCATAAACCCGCCACTCTTGCTTAACAAAACTATTTTTTCTACTACAACATAAACCATATAACACAAAGTCTCACATTTCGTACGAAATTTTTCAAAAATCCATTAAAACTTTAATTTTTTTAACCAGAATTTTAAGAATACGAGTATTTCTGAGTATACAGTTTCATAGTCCATTGAATTTTCGTACAACAAATTTCAAGGTTTAGTAACTACAAAATACCATTGCTTTTTGACCATTTTTATTCGCTGAAGTGTAACGCCGTTCCTTTCATACCAAATACCAGGTCGTTCAATAAGTTTTGCGGTTCCATAAGAGAGCCTTTTTTTGTTTTGTTACTGTGATTTTTCATTTCAATTTGTCAATTCATTCTTTATTTACAAGCTATTTAATATCGACGTGTCACAGTATTTTCTACATTGGAAAAAATCAAGCATCGGGCAGTGATTGAATTTTTATTTTTATAAGGTTTCAAAGCAACGGAAATGTATGATCGAATAATGAAAAAGGACTTTTCACCATCATTTAATGCAGTAGAAAAATAGTTTTCTGAATTTTAACGTGGTCGTACAACTCTTGAAAACGTCCAAGAACAGCAACAACACCAGAAATCGTAGAAAAAATACAGGATATCATATTGGCAAATCGTCGAGTGACTGAAAGAGATTTCCTAAAAGCCCTAGGCATCTCATTGGGCAGTAATAAGAGGTAAGCAATATTTTGACCCAAGTATCAGAAAGCTGAGAGCACAATTAGTGCCGCATTCCATAGCAATGGAATAAAAACACATTCAAATGCGACTTTCTCAGCCACATTTAGAACGTTTTCGAGAGGATAAAGTGGATTTTGTGCCTCGATTCATCAGTATGGATGAGACTTGGGTCTAACCCCATGATCCTAAATCAAAACAAGACGATCAAGAGTGGTTAAACCTGCTCCGAAACGTGTTCGTGTCCAGAAATCGGCGAAGAAGAGCATCACTTTTTTGGGAAGCGAAAGGAATTTCGTTTATGAAGTACTAGCAAACGGATTATAATAACATTTTAGACTAATTGAAGGAAAAAATTCGTGAAAAAATACCAACTTTGCAATAGAAAAAAATTATTTTCCAACAGGGCAATGCACTTCAATGCTCACAAGAGCATTTTGAGTGCTTTGAGTTAAAGTTCGAATTGTTGGAGCATCCACAAGTTCACCAGATTTAGCCCCTAGCGACTTCCATCTGTTTGCAGGCCTAAGCCAATTCATGCATGGAAAGCGTTTTTCACCAGATAATGAGGTCAAAACAGTTGTGGAAGTGTATTTTACAGCGCTTCCATATTCTCACTTGAGGGATGGAATTCATAAATTGGAACCTTGTAGGAACAAGTGTTTGATGTTCGTGGATACTATTTTTATATTGAATAGTTATTTATTATTTGAATAATAAAGAGTATTTATTTTGATTAATAAAATGTATTTCAAACCATAAAATTGAGTTTATCTAAACGAACCACAAAACTTAATGAGCAACCTAGTAAAGGCTCGAGTATTTCTATATGGAAGAAAACGTCTGCACCGGCAAAAAAAATACTGCAACAGTGCAAAAATCAACGGTATTTTGTTTATGAGAAGTAGTCATAGTAGTCGTTGGCGCAATAAATGTCGAAAAATTTATAGTTTTTGCAAATGGCTGCGTACCATAATAATATTTGCCACATGTAAACAAGGCAGCTGCAGTATACAAAAGGACGAGATATGGTCAAAATAAAGATTTCCATAACTCAAAATATTTTTTTTTTAGCAAAAACATTATTCAACAAGAAAATTTGATAATAAATTTTGCTTTTTATGCAAATCGACATTTAAGCGAGTACTTTCAACTCGTCTACAAAAGAATACGGTTTATGCTAAAACTAGCGGTTTATACACCGGGTAATACTTTTTTGTTTTGCCTGGTGGAGCTGTATAGAAAACCAAAGCTTAATTAGTTCAACTGCATAAGTTGATTCCCTCGTAAGCGCAGGCTTTTGTAGATTGGGTTCCGGGGCATAAAGGCTAGAGGGGAATGAGATAGTGGACGAAATAGCTAAAGAAGGCGCGAGACTTGCAGGGAATCAAATAAGTCAGGTATTTAAACCCCTGCGCACAATCCAAAAAGAACTAGAGAACGCAGGCTAAAAAGGGCAAAAGACAGATGGCTTAGCTTAACCAATTCCAAGGTTGCAAAGATTATGTGTAAACGTGCATATGATGACAGGTATACTCAATCGGCTATATCGCGCGATAGAAGGAACTGTAGAACTTTAATTGGTGTACTAACAAGGCGCTGGATAGTTGTAGCGTTTACTTACATGCTAAATTTAACTCTTAACGATGCTTGCAGAAAATGTAATGAGCCGGGTACAAGAGAAACCTTGGAACATCTTCTATGATAACTAATCAATATTTTTTCAATTTTTTTTTTTTATTTTTAAGATTGAACATTGCCATTTATGAATGAAAAATAATATCGTCCAAATGACTGCCACGACTGGCTTTACAGTAGGCCATTCGATCAACCCAATTTTTAAGCACATTTTCGATTGTTTGGGGTCCAATTTCATGAATGGCAACTTCGATTTCGTGTTTTAAAGCATCAATCGTCTCTGGATGGTTCGCATAGCATTTGTCCTTAACGGCTCCCCGCAAAAAATAGTCCAACGGGCTTAAATCACAGCTCCGAGGCGGCCAATTGATATCGGAATTCAAAAACAGTAGCCAAAAGTTCGAGTGTAACTTTGGCAGTGTGACAAGTTGCACCGTCCTGTTGAAACCAAATGTCGTCCATGTCATCCTCTTCAATTTTTGAAAACAACTCGTTGAGCATATCACGGGAACGCTCGCCATTTACTGTAACCGCGGCTCTTCGCTCGTTTTCGAAAAAAAAAATGGCCCGATGATGCCGCCAGACCAAAAACCGCACCAAACAGTGACTCGTTGTGGATGCATTTGCTTCTCTACAGTAACGTGTGGATTTTCTGAGCCCCAAATCCGACAATTTTGCTTATTGACGTAGCCACCGATGTGAAAATCAGAAAAGAAGAAGAAGGCTCACCACTTTGGAAATAGGTTGTCAATATTTCCCAACTTTGTTCAAGCGTATAGCGTCCCATTTCGTAAATGTCAAACCTTTAAGTAAATTATGAACACATTTGACATGTTATTTGTGTTACCATTCTTAAAAAAATAGGTGGTTCAAAAAGCAAACACTATATGGCCCACCCTATACTTTCCAGCTCTCTCGAAAACTAGACTATGCTGCCTGAGGGCTCTCAGTTTTGAAATACTAGAATGTATCCTGAACAACACGCGCATCTTGACTGATGCATATTTTCACTAAAAAAGGGGTTTTGATCTGGTATCGCTATGAACCAAAATGGTCTCTGCCTGGCTTTGGCCAGCCAGTATAACCTAACCTAACCTAAGTAAATCGAAATTTAAGCGAGTATTACAAAACAAAGCGGGTTATATATTTTAAAACTGGTGTCTTATACACTGGTAAATTTTGTTTTAGTTGTTTTTCTTTTTTTTTTTTGGTTTTGTGATAATTCGTTAACAACAAATGAGTTGGTCTTGTTTTTAATATTAAAGTTACTGTTTTTCGTTTAAAAAACTTTTAACGCCGTATTGTAATACAATTTTGTAATAAACAAGTTTTACTCCTTTCAATTCGATATTAAAAAAAAATCGTGATCGCGGGACTAACATGCATTATTTCCGGGATCCGGGATCAGCATCCCTAATACGTACATAATTAAATAGTTGTACCTGTGTATATATCGAGAGTAGGAAAAATGTATTCAAGGACATGCTTTTTTTTGCAGCTCAAGAAGGCAATTGAATGTTGAAAAATGTAGTACAATTTGCACTAATGGCAGAGGGCGTTCATGGGGCATGTCGAACACATGCACACACACACACACATACTTGCTTGCCCAGAAGCAACTAATGAGCGCACTGACTAATTGAATTAAACTACACGTAATTATTTCCATTTCAATGCCTCTGTCAACCAACCAGTCCGATGAGCTGTTGAGTGGGCAAACAAGCGAACGAACAAATGAGCGAAAGGATGCTGGGTGGGAACACCGATGACAAGCGCTCGAGCATTTCCAGCAAATAGGTATGCAGTATAAAAAGGAAACTGCACACATACATACTTACGTGTACAAAAACAAAAGCAAGAAAAGAATATAGACATATATATATGCACATATTTGCACATATGCACCTATTAATTCACACGACTAACACACAAAGGCATCCGCCGCCCTATGCACATTCACCAATTTTTCTCATTCCCTCGAGGCGCTCGCTCAGTAGCACAACCAGGCGCTAAGGGCTTTGGCAATGAATGCGGTTGGTAAGCATCTGTGGGCGATGTTAAATGTCACCAGCGAATGTACTTATGTGCATGTGTATGCATGTTGAGGTGAGACTGGCTTATGCTTACAAGTTTTTTGATAATGATGATAATAATAATAATGAGGAAGGGGTTGAGCGGTGTGATTACGATAATGATTACTGCTTGGTGTCATGCTTACAATCGTCTATTATGCTCATGTGGCAGCGACAACTATTTACAAATGTTTGAGTGTATACATGCATACATACGTACATACTTTCACATGCGCTACTACATTATATGGCACCTGCACACATCAATCCATTTGGCAGAAATGGCAGAGGGGCAACCGGCTGTAATCCACCTGTTATTGACCTCATTTATATTATATAAGCGATATGTATGTGTGTGTATGTGTATAGATAAAAATGCGTACATATATTTGTACAATATTTCACAGCAACAGACTTGTATTTATTTTCTCGTGCGGTCTACTCTATTTGGTAGCTGGTGTCATCCACACGTTTCTATGTTTGTATGTGGGTATGAACAGAGATGTATGTATGCAGGCGTAAGCTTCAAAGTGCAGCTGTACTGATTGCTCGCAAATTACCCTCATTCCGGTTTTGTAGGGTAAGTAAAGGAAAATATTTGAGGACACATACACATACAATGAGTGTCACTGCCAATCGTTCGGTTATTTTTTGTTTTATTTTTTTTTTATTTTATTATTATTTTTTTTTTTTTTTGATTTTAAAATTTGTGTATTATCAACCATTTTAGCTAATTCATTACAGAAATACGTTCACATGTATATTATATAATTGGCGCTTACACCCTTTATTCGGTATTTGGCTGAGCTCCTCCGCCCTTTTGTGGTGTGCGTCTTAATGTTGCTCCACAAGCGGAGGTACCTACAGTTTTATGTCGCCACCGCACGACATATATGATAGTTTTTTATGAGGAGCTTTTTTCATGGCAGAAATACACTCAGAGGTTTGCAATTACCTGCCGATGGGCGACCGATATTAGAAAGAACGTTTTCTATCATTTCCTATTTTATGCCCCATTCCGCTACGGCGGCCGCCAAAAATGGTTCATACCATAACAAAAACAGAAAAAATCGCTCACGCATACTTTTAAAACAACTTAAGTAAACTCGAAAAAACTTAACAATTTTTTTTAATAATTTAAACATTTGTTAAATAGTTTTTAGATTTTGTATGCTTATGCAATTCCAATATCCTTGTACTTATAAAAGAGTGTATGTTTGAATTGCTTACTTTTGCAATTTAAAGCTTTTGGGGTAAAGTGCCAAGTTGATGAATTGTTAATGACTGATACCAGCAACCAATTCTTCTAGAAAGGGGTCGTTCGTATATCAACAACTACTTTTAAACTAAATTGTATAAAGCATCATCAAACAACATTTCGTTCTGTGAAACTACAGGGCTTATCTGATCTGCTAGATTTGCTTGGTTATCGTTTAAAGAGCAATAAAGTATCCTTTCCTACAAGCGCTCTTAGAATTCTCTGGCTATTAAGCGCAAATACCACAAGATTGGGAGTTAACTTAAAGACTATCGTCCTAAACACTGTCAACAAACCCTTCCACGTATTCGCGCGTTGGCGAAGTATTTATTCATTATTATTTTTAAACTCTTTTCCAGATTTTCTCGTCGAAGTTTGTGTAATCAATTTTTTCCTCTTACTTGCATGGGGATTTTCTGTATTTTTAACTTAAAATGAGTTCAAGAAATGCTGTCCTAAGAAACTCTGATCTTATTTTTCTTTTATTGGCGCAGTTTCGTCGTCATAGTGGTGCTGATGGAGGTGTTATCTGAGTGACACAGCCCAGACCACTTGTAGTACCACTGCTTTTTATTAGTCGTACCACCTTGATGTGACTATGAATTGCCTGTGTTGTCTATTTTCTTGTCTCCAATTTCTTTGAAGTTAACCATCCAGAGTTCCCCCCGCATTCAATGTTTTAGAGCACCCAGACTTGCGAACTCACACAGATAGTGAAAGACTGTTTCCTTACATTCTTGTCGATTGCAGTTTCTACATCTATCGTTGTACGGCCAACTCACCTGGCAAAGTCTCCCAAAGGCCAGTGGCCGGTTAACGTAATTTGGAATTTGTCTGCTCGTGGCTTTCTTAACAACTCGTCAGTTCTGGATTTTTTGAAATTGAGCTACGTTTGTTTAGTTATTTTGCAGGTATCCGTATTAGTCCATCACTCACCGCCTTCATCTTCCCCCTTTGAACAACCGCACGTATGGTCTGGATATGTAACCAGTTAACGACTTTGTTTCTACGGGAAATCATCTCTTACAAGCCTCTCACTTGTTTAGGCGTTTTCTCTGCAAGCCAGCAACTCAAGTTCTTCGCACTCATTTTTTCTGAAGTCTCCCATCTTTGCTGGAATCATAAAATTCTCATTGCTACTATGCAACTTAGTTTTTTCTTTCTACGGTATGGTTGCTTTCCTGGGCATATCTATTGGTTTTGCGTGCTTGTCGGAAATATATATTTTTTTCGTTTGCAAGGATCGAGAATTGTGGCCCAATTGCAGTCTGAGAGCATGAACGAGAATATAATGGAATATAATCTGTTTTCAGTCAATCACTGTTTTTTGATGTCAATTTTTTTTTTTTTTTTTGGTGATGTCATTCGCTAAGTGATAGTGCAACAAAATTATAGTCTGAATCAATGTTAAGTTCTCGAATCGGAGTGTATCTAGAATACTGCAAGTCTGCTTCCTATCTATCGGATTTTTATATAACTTCCGTCATAGAGGCTGCATTTGAACTGCAGAACCAAATATCCTTTCCATGTCTACTCTGGCAAACAAAATTATTACATCATGATTGGAGCAGCGCTCATAAGTGAGCTCTAATTGCTCATAGAAGCGAATTAATTGCAACTTTTTGACGAGATTAATTTTTCAGCTCATTGAAAAAAGAACCAATAAAGCTCGAAGGTTAAAATATTATAGGTAAATTTATGCTAAAAACTACCAAAAGTTTCGATAAAAATATCGAATTGCAGCTCAGTTACAAACACAAAGGCGCTAAAGATGAAAATCAACCCGCGTATAGCTTTTGCAAACCTAGATCTTGGAGAAATTGTGAGCTTGAGCTTGAACTATTCTTAAGTATTACAGCAGGGCTGTTTAAGCAAATATAGCGAAATTATTTTACTTCAAAAATAATCGATAGCGTTTCCACCTGAATTTCATTTCAAAAGCAACACTTTATCGCAAATTTCAGCTCAATATTAAGATATAGGCATCAAATGAAAGTTGTTTACTTTAAGTAAGAATTAATGCAAACTATTTTTGACTAGTGTGGCCACCTATTTTTTGTTTGGCAAATTAAGAATTTATTACAAAAATATATTAATCATAGAAAAATATATAAGAATATATCAGCTAGTTAAAATCGGATAATATTTTTAAATGGCGTTGCCACCTAATTAAAAAAGTATTTAATATTATTATTTACGTAGAGGTATACTGAGATATAGATACCAAATGAAAGGTGTTTAGTTTAAGTAAGAATTAGTACAAAATATTTTTAATAGTGTTGCCACCTATTTTTTGTTTTGGAAATTAAGAATTTATTACAAAAATATCTTAATTGTTAAGGAAAATATAAGCATATACCAAGCTAGTTTAAATCGAATAATATTTTTAAATGGCGTTGCCACCTAATGTAAAAAAAGTAGTTCATAACGTGATTTAATTTGAGGTATATTAAGATATATGTAGGTATCAGACGAAAGGTGATTCGTTTTAACAAGCTTTAATAAAAAAATATTTTTCACTGGTGTGACCACCTTGTTTTTTTTTTGGAAATTAAAATCATATTAATTGTAAAGAAATATATAAGCATATATCATGCTAGTTTATATCGAGTAATATTTTTAAATGGCGTTGCCACCTAATTACAAAAAATTAATTAATATAATGATTTAATTAGATGTATGTATATTAAGATATAAATGGATATCAAACGAAGGGTGATTAGTTTTAACAATTTTTAATAAAAATATATAGCTTTCACTGATGTTGCCACCTATTTTTTGTTTTGGATATTAAAAGTTTATGATGAAAATATATTAATTTTAAAGCAATATAAGAGCTTATATCAAGCCAGTTTAAATCGAATATTTTTAAATAGCGTTGGCACCTATTTAAAAAAGAATGAATTATTAACACAATTTAATTAGAGGTGTTAAAAATAATGAATATAGCTTCAATTAAAATTATTTTTGTTAGGCGTTGCCACCTAATTCTTATGACGAAAACAGTATATAAAAGGGCAAAGGGGCATGTGGCTATCACGCAAATTATGATTGAGAACTTTTTTAACTAAAACCAATTTTTTAATGGTGTTGCCACCAATTTTTTTTTTTTCAGAAATTATTGGAATTGCCTTAGAATATTAAGTGTGGAAATTTACTTTTTGAAGTTGCATTAAACGAAAACTATTGCCGAATTTAGAAATGTACTTATAACTGTTAAATATCAAGTACAGTAGATTCTGTTTTTATGCGGTTTTGAAATAGTGCGGTTTTTTTTTAATTAAAAAATGCATGTCGACCTATCGGGAATTGTACATATAAACAAGATTATAAGCCAGCTAAGCAAAAACTCATCACAGATTATATCAGAAATGATAACCCTACAAGCATGGAACCGCATGCATCACCATCCAGATGAGACGTGTACATTTCCTCAAGTGACGGAAGTGATTTTACGCCAAATCCTAAACGAATGCGCAACATTTCTGACGATGCAAATTTATTTTTCGATTCTGACGTTTCTTAAATAAAGATATAATTGTCAAAAATACAATTTTTTGTTTATGCGATTTTATTTAATTATTTCAGATTCATGCGGTCTATGGAACGTATCTATAGTTATAATATGGGACTAGTACCCTTTTTTTATGCGATTTTATTACATTATTTCAGATTTGAATCGTCTCTATAGTTTTACTATAGAACTGGTAGCTTTTTTATGCTGTTTTTTTTATGCTGTTTCTACAATCTACTGTATGTACAATAACTACTTCATTTCATACGCAAGCGATGCCTCGGAAATCAGCTAGCATTTTATATAATATTCCTCATTTTATATCCTAGTCACTCTTAAATGTCTAGTAAATAGCGAATTGTATACAATCATCAATCTTCGCCAGCATTCTTCTGGCTCTTGACGTGCATTTACCAATAGTGAATTGCATATTTTTAAACTGTAGACACTGATCGCAATTTGATTAATTTATTCTTCAATCCGATTGCAGTAGATAAAATGTCAATCGCATCTTTTGCGATTTATGAAAAAAATATAAAAAACTAAAATAATTCTCAAACGTGTTGGTGTCTGCAGTAATGCCCGAAAGTCCGGATTTGCACTGCCAAATGCAGGAGCATTGTTACGTATAAATACTTACATATATACAAACAATTACATGCACATATATATATATATATACAACTATGTGTGTACGCTGTAGCTGACTTTTGGTTTCTGCTGCCAAAGCGCATCAAAATACCATAGCGGAAAGAGGAAGAAAAAGAGAGAAAGTGATTATCGTAGAGCACTGATAAGAGTAGCGACGTGTGTATGTTCTTGGGCGTAACGACAAAGAATATATGAGGCGAGCGCAAATACAAAAAGAAAAATCGTATTTTCGAAAAAAGGACACACACGCACACCACACAACCGTTATATGTTTGTGCGCGTACTACATAGATGTTCAATTCGTAAAGATGACAGCATGGCAAAGGACAAAAGCGCAATTCATATTTGCTTTAGAATTTTTTTATTTACCATTTCCTTTAGAGTCTAAAATGCAATTCTCCATTCATATCCTGTATGTTGCTGGCTGGGCTGACTTGATGCCAAAAGAGCGCTCAGCGTTCAGTGCTCAGCACTCATCGCTCTTCTCGCGCTGTCACGCTCGGCTGTGCAAATGTGCATGGATGTTTGAGTGTGTGCGTATGATTTTCTTTTTAAGCACTTCTGAACGCTTGACGTGACGACTTGCTTGTCTGCATTCATGCCAAAACAGATTTACTCATACTTTGTGTATGCTTATACTTATATTTTTGAGTACGTGTGTGTGTGTGCGTGTCTATAGAAGTATGTAATTTTTGCTACAGACAACACGAACTGCCTTTGCCAGTTTCATTGTTACTTTAAACATTACAAGCGCGCATTTACTGCACTTGCTCGTTATTGTAGGTTTAGTTCTCGTTTTGATTTTCTTATCGCTTTCTTTAACTTTCGCTTTACTTCACAACGTCTCAACGTCTGCGCAACGTCACTCCTATTGGCACAATGCTATGTGCAATGTCCTTGCCATACTTGCGGAAGACAGCAGGAATTGCAGTATTCACCCTTAAACACATCCACGTACACACGTAGACACATACATTCGCATGTATCCCTAACTGTCTTGATTGTTGTTTGTGTATGTCAAGTGCTTAATGTCTGTCGAGCTGTTGGCTGCTCTGGTTGTTGTTGTTGCTGCTGCGCGCCTGGCTTCAATGACTTTTTTCATGCTTTTGTTACATAATAAAAAAATCCTTAATGACATTTTCTTTACAATTGTAAATCCTGAAAAGGATAAGTAATGGTTGGCGCTCACAACACACAGCGCGCACACGCACACATATACACACGCCAAAACACAGTATGCAGATGTACTCAAGCGCTTGAACAAACATTACTGCAGTATTGCTGCTAAGCGGAAAACACTGAAGGAAATGGGGGGGAAGTGAAAGCGTGGAGCGCGATTTACAGAGGTTCACAGCTTTGCGAATGAATTGAATTGAGTGTTCCTGCTTTTGGCAACATTATCCGTATTTCTTGCATTTAACCGCCGCTGCCATGACTGTCTTTTTTGTGTGCACTTTGCTTTGTTGCTGCCCGAGTGGTAGTTATTTTTCATTTCCCTCCCCCCACCCCCCATTCTTAATGCACCATGCCTTGCTCCTTTTGGCTGCCGGCCTTGCGCTACGCGTACACTGCATTTTATGGAAAGTAAAGTTGCATAGCGTTTTAGTTTTGAAATTTTGTAGTTTGTCTCTCTTCCTCTTATTTTCATAATATTTCCAACACTCGAACAATGCAAATGTATATGTGCGTGCACTTAGTTCTCATATTGTTTTGTCACACTTTATTCTGAATTTTAGAGAAATTACACTTTCCGCTTATTTCACTGCACTTAACGCATTTAAAAGTATACATAAACAGTAGTATATATATAAGTATCAAAATGTATGCAGCTGCGGCCAAAAAAATATGTAGCACTGCTGGCACAATTCAAATAATATTAAAGTTTCTTAGAACTATTATATTTTTTTCTCCTATTCGAAAAGTATCCGGAATACCTAATTGAAATGAATTGCGCCTAAAAAATTGTCATAATTTCAGTTTGGTACATCACTCTCTTCTATTATGTAAATTAAGAATGGGCTACAAATATCTCAAACACGATAAAAGTAGCAAAAAAGAAAAATATAATGTAGAACCACTTGATCACGATAGTATAAAAGATTTACTATCAAGAAGTTTAACTAACAAAATTGAGGAAAGAAGTCTGGATGAAGAAGTTAGTCCAATCACAGCTTGGGAAAAAATCAAAACAAATATTTTGGAAGCAGCAACAGAAGCCTTAGATAAAAGGTCAATAACAAGGAATAAAACAGGGAAAAATAAAACGCCTTGGTACACGGAAGAAATTAAACGAATAACCAATGAGAAAAAGAAAGCTTACTTGAAGTATAGGTCGTTGAAAGCTGAAGAAAGTGAACGATGCTACAAAGACCGAAGGAACGCTACAAATAAAAGAATAAGAGAAATTAAGGAATCCTACTGGGAAGGTTTTACAAAATCGATGAAACGAGATATGTATGGTGCGCAAAGGAAGGTGTGGAAGATGCTAAGAAACAGGGAGTTAGAACTAAACGAAACTGTCAAATTACATCCAATAAATATTGACAAATGGGAATCATATTTTAAAGAGCTATACAAAAACAAAAACGACGCCACGACAACATCTGATTCTTGCTATGCATATGAAACTGAAAGCGAAGTGGTAACGCTTAACGAAATTGAATATGCGATAAAAACTTTGAAGAACAGAAAAGCACCTGGTCATGACAGTATCACAAATGAAATGCTGAAATATGGCGGAATACAGTTTCAACAAGAGCTTATAAAACTTTTCAATATCATCTTGAATCACGAAGAAGCTCCATCAGAATGGAAAACAAGTATAACAATCCCGATCTTTAAGAAGAGAAAAAAAGACGACCCGCATAATTACCGCGGAATAACGCTCCTGCATTCCACCCAAAAGCTTTTCACAAAACCATACAGCCATACCTACGCGGACAAGAAGAACAGCAAGGATTTCGTAAAAACCGACCAACAACAGATTGCATTTTTATCCTACAACAAATAATGGAAAAATCAATTGAGTTCGATTGTCCAGCCTTCATGTGTTTTGTAGACCTTGAAAAAGCTTTCGACCGAGTCAGGCTGATGGACGTCTTGGAAATTTTAAAAGAAAGAAAAGTTCCTCGACAAATTGTTGAAGTCATTAGGAATCTCAATACCAATTGCACAACTAAAGTTATGGTAAATGAGAAATTAACCAACAGTATAGGGTGCACCACAGGAATACGACAAGGGGATTCATTAAGTCCGGAACTTTTTAACCTAATCATAGATACAATTATTTCTGAAGCTAACCAACTTCAAGGCTACAAACTAAACAATCAAAACATAACAATAATTTGCTATGCAGATGATGCAGTTTTAATTGCTGATAGTGAAGATAATCTTCGAAGGCTCTTACCCCGTTTCGTTACTACTGCTTTGAAATTGAATATGGAAGTTTCAACTGCAAAAACAAAATCAATAGTAATATCTAAGGAACCAATAAGGTGTAAGCTAGAAATTAACCAGAACATTATAGAACAAGTAATACAATTCAAATATTTGGGAATAGATGTATTAAACGATCGGAACAGCGTCACAGAAGTGAGAGAAAGATGTGCAAATGGTGGAAAAATATCAGGTTTTCTGCGAGATATTATATGGAAAAACAAATATATGAATGTAGAAAGCAAACAATCGTAAGACCGATATTAACATACGGTGCAGAAGCACGTGCGGAGAACACAAAAACGAAACAATTATTGCGCTCTACAAAAATGCATACATTAAGGACGATAGCAGGAAAAACGAGGTGGGATTGCTGTAGAAACCATGATATTAGAATCCAGACGAACACCGATGACATTGTCAAATTTATAAGATCAAGAAGACGCGCATGGAACGAGCATGTTTCAAGAGCCTCCAACAACAGATTAATTAGGATTACACGTGACGGAATTCCAGTGGGAAAGCGACGTCCTGGAAGACCACCCAAAAGATGGGCGCAAAACTGGATATCATCTTCAATAGAGAATTAATATTAGTTATGTATTTAAATATTACATATATAATTCAGTATTATTAATATGATAAATTATAAAATGTTGGATCTAAGAAATTGTGTAAAGAAAAACAGGCATGTCCTAAATAAAAGAAGAAGAAGAAGTACATCTGTCCATAACTTTTCAGCGCAATTTGTCAGATAGTGTTTACGCAATATTTTTGGTAATATTTTTGTAAATAAGTCATTGCTTAGCATATGCAGTAGGTCTCGATATGAAGAAATTAGCTGAGCAGAGAGTCTGTCTGAAAGTGTGTCCTGCGTATAAAAAATTAGGTGCAGGATTTTTGAAAGGCTTAGAGATAATCAGAAGTAAACAAGAATGAAATAAAAATTTCTCCACAGCAATTTTTTTTTAATTGACACCACCTTCAAGCAATTGACTGTTAAAATCAAAGTAAAAAAGTTAGCGCAACGTTGAGGGCGCAATTTCTTTCAGTATCATTCTTGTTATCCGTAAATAAGGCATTCACTATAGTGAATAAACTAGCCGAAAATCTACTTCTAAATGAAAGTCACACACGATTGAGAAAAAAAGCCATCTTCAAGTCAGCACTATCTTCATTACCTCATCTCGCACGAGGGTACATCAATGAAAGCAATGGGATCTCGGCCTCTCCGGCTTTCAGTGGCGAAAACTAGGCCTTTCATCACATAAAAAAAAATCTTACACAATCGACTGAGGGATAGCAAAAGCTTTAAGTGAGCCTGGAAACTATGTCTTTCCAGCTGCCAGCTACGAAAAATCGAAGACTAGGAACTCGTATTTTTCGCCGACCTCCATCCACATCTATTATTGAAAATATAAACACATCGTTACCGGAAAAAAAATCTTGGACAATCGACATGAGGGAACACAAGCGAGATTTGAAACTAGGACCTTTCGGCTCCTAGTTTCGAAGAATAGAAAACTGGAAAACCGTCCATTCTGGCTTCCTCTGTTCATTCAATTTCATCACATTCATATACATTTGAGCAAATAATTAAAAGATTAAAAAAAAGAGAAAATCGCCCTACTGTATGAATGGATAAATGGCGCATTAATTTCTCAGTCAGATATATACCAGATCACCAGCTTGTGTGGGAAGATCACATTGAAGTCAAGCGACAACAACTTAAGATTAACTCAAGCAAAATATGTATATTAGCTCCTTTTCCATAGTCTCAACTTAGCCTTGAGCATAAATTTTGATTATGTATAAAGCGGTTCTGAAACCAATATGGCCCTATGCGATACAGCTGTGAAGCACGGTTTCCAAGTCTAGCATCAAAATACTAAAACGCTACCAATCAAGACACTGGAAATGATGCTAAACACGCAATGCTGGCATGAATAATAACTGAATAACCTTTTTACTTTTTAGTTTGGCTGTCTAGTTCACAAATGTCAAATATGTTTGGCGTACGATGCCAAAACCGATGTTACAAAAATTATAAATCCTCCAATAGGATGACTAATATTGCGCCACCTTGTACCAGTTAAAAATATAAATACATAGTTGCCTTAAAAGTCTTAATGTAAAGACGGAAGCAAGTAGGTGCGCCGATAGATAACTAAACTATAATTTAATGGTTACAGCAATACTTCTGTATCTAATATCCCTATTAACACATGGGCTGAAAAGTCCGGGGCCTAATAAAGAAAACACGTTTTTTTGGTCAAAATTTGCTTCATTAATCAACGTAATTTCCATCAAGCGGTCGCCCCTCGGCAGGCAATGGCAAACCTCCAGTGTATTTCTGCCATGAAAAAGCTCCTAATAAAAATATCTTCCGTTCGGAGTCGGCTTGAAACTGTAGGTCCCTGCATTTGTGGAACAACATCAAGACGCACGCTACAAATAGGAGGAGGCGCTTCGAACAGAGCTATCCCACAGTCAAACGCTCATGCAATTTAAAGCCAACACCTTCTTTTTATAACTTTACGATATCAACTAACTCACACAACTTCACTTTTTGATCTTTCAAAACGACACTATATATTTTTTTGATGTTTTCTGGTGTTACCGCTTCGGCCGTCCATTGCGTTGTGTGCCATTGGTGTCTCTACGACCACGTCTGAAGTCAGCAAACCAGCGTCTTATTGTTGTTTCCACAATACTTTTCAAGCCATTGCTTCGCCTCAACGATATTTTGCCTCATCATGAAGCAGTATGAAGTTAAAACACAAAATTCTTTTTGATCCATTGTTTTGAAAATAACAAAAGTAGCTCACTCTCAGCACAATAACTCACTATCATGAAATTTGAACAGCTGTCTTTTTGAGGTTAATACTAACTGAAAAAGAGATAAATGCAATAAAACTATGTGTTAGAACCGGGACTTTTCAGTCCAAGTGTTAAATAAAAGCCAAAAGAGACTTAACACCTTAAAGGGTATCCTGCCCTAGATCTGCGCGTTTGCAATTAAACATGTAAGCAACCCTAGACTCTGCTATACGCTGCATTAAGAACCTGTAGCACTAAAAATTATTGATACATTTTGTCAATTTATTTCTTTATTATTTAATTTTAAAATTTGTTTAATATAGTTTACACTACTAAAAACTCGATATTTTCAGCTTTGTGCGAAAAGCCAGTAACTATAGATCTATAGCTACTGTACGAAAATTAAAAAAAGGAAACTGATTACACCAAACAGTCAGTGAATGCATTGACGCTCAATAATTGCTGCTGGATATTCTCCGCTGTGCGTGCGGGAATTTTGTGTCTTTAGACAGCCAACTTAAAATA
This sequence comes from Anastrepha obliqua, assembly GCF_027943255.1. Lineage (NCBI taxonomy): Eukaryota > Metazoa > Arthropoda > Insecta > Diptera > Tephritidae > Anastrepha > Anastrepha obliqua. The sequence goes on along the minus strand of NC_072893.1, from coordinate 63,538,214 downwards.
AGACTAACAAAATTTGTTTATGGATATAAATCTCGAATTTCGCTATAAATTTGCACAAGCGTTGTTCTGGCAAGTCTATTTTGAATGAAATAGTGAAAAATACAGACCACAAATCAGCTGTCAGTTGTCATGTTAGTCAACACAAAGAGCATTTTTGCCAAGTCGAAAAAAAACACCACTAAATATAACACCCTATGTACTGGTATGCCAGTATATGTTTGCCCCACCATATTGCATAAAATACAACCTCGTACCGTATAAAGTCTGCAAAATTCAATAAACGAAAAACATTTCTCGTTGTTCACTCTATTCAACCAAGCAAATGGAGAAAGCCAAATTACAAAAATTCATATTTTAGTAACTGTTATTGCAACCATTTTCCAATAGTATTTGTATCCGAAAACTCTATAAAACTACAAAGCAATAACGGCAATAAATATGGATATGCGTATATGCCTCTGTATGCAAAAGAAGCAGTAAAATAATGGACATGCAGGTATGTAATTGAAATATAAACGTATGCACTCTCTATGCCAAAAAATATTAAGTTTTTCCAGCTTTTCCACGTTCAATATTTAGAGTTGTATGTGAAATCTTAACTTGGACTAAATCTTAAATCAGCTGTTCAAAGTAGAAATAAAATAAAACTAAAAAACTGAAAGGTATTTTCCTACAGAATGAATCAAAATAAAAGAAATACGTGGCTCTGTCATTAACTTTATTAAGTTTATAACTTGAATTATTTTTTATTACTTGCAAAAACCAAACCAAACAAAAAACTTTATTAACTTTACTATCAAAAGGCTATTTAATTTTATCAGCAAATAAATGTCGTCCACAAATGAAACGGAACTGATCTCAAACAGCATGGAAATTTTCTGTCGATGAGCAGTCGCCGTAGTCGAATGGGTTGGAGCGTGCTTGACTACCAGTGCACTACAGGTCCGAAACCTCGTGAATGAAACAACAATCAAAAGAAAAAGTGAAATAGCGGTTGCCCCTCAGCAGGCAATGGCAAACCTCCTCATAAAAAACAATCTGCCTTTGGGACGAAGGGCACACAACTGTAGGCCCCTCCATTTCAGGAACAACATCAAGGTGCACACCACTACTTAGAGGAGAAGCTCGACCAAATACCCAATAAAGAGATAAGTGCTAGTTATAGTAAAAAGCTGGAGTAGATATTATAAAGGGTGATAGATTTCGAGGCATCGGGTTTTAAATTGAAATGAAATAACGAAAATTCAAATTGATTGGGCAATCGATAATATTTTTGAAGTGAAACTTCACAGGCGTCGATGAACGAGCGAGAATGAGAGTAAAATTTCAGCCCATGCAATGTTTTGGGCATTTTGTTCCGCGAGAGAGAACAAAGATTTAACGTAGAGAGAAATCACACTGTCTACTTTTTGGCGCTTGTTTGTTGGTGCAAACTTGTAGGAAATATATTTTTGGTGCCTACTTTTTGGCGTTATATTTCCTTGGTGCCTACTGTTTGCGGAGTTTTTTGTCCAAATTTTTTTCTGGCTTTTGTTTTTGGTGCCTACTTTTTGGCGCTTATTTCCGCTTGTGCGTACTATAACGTGCTATCCACTCCGGCGTCGGATTTATTGGTATTGCCTTGCTGTAATTTGTGTCCTAGTGCGCGTTGTTGCCGCAGTTTGTGTCCTTTGTTTACCTACACCGGTCGACCCTTCTCCGTTTTTGTAAATTTTGTCTATTTGTATTCTCTGCAAATGTTGTGAATTTATTGAATGGTATTCAGTCATCCGTAAATACCAATCTTGAATTACTCGCTGGAGGACTTCGTATCTCGTAAATAACTTCAGTAATGTTGGGCTCCAACGCCTCAATCGAACCTGGTGTATTCAGAAAGCATTTAGACTTTACAAACCACACAAATAAAAGTCCAATACATCACACGATCTTGGTGGCCAATCCAGTGATCCGAGACGAGAGAAAAATTCCTCACTGAAACGGAGACACAGTAAAATCATTGTTTCACGGACCATATGACACGTAGCACCGTCTTGTTGGACCCAAACACAAATCACAAACCTAAATTTCTGGCGTGAAACAGTCGTTTATCGTAGCGCAATAGCGTACGTCATTCACTTTTACATCGGCGCCATCCTCGTCTTTGAAGAAATATGGGCCGATGATTCTCCAGCCCTTAGGCCTTAGCTTAGCTTAGCTGTTTTTGAATGACTTCGGGTTGGTCTTCAGCCCAAATGCGGCTTTTCACAGAGCGTCGATTTTCGTAACACAGTTGTACGCTTTGTAAACGTTGTTGAGTCGCAAATCTTTCTATGATAGATATGTCAATGAGTACTGAAAACATATGTATTTAGTTTGACAGTAGGTACGCGTGACCTGTCAAAAAACAGTCTGTTGGAAAAAGTGATTCAAATCTTATCACCCTTCACTATCATTTAACATATGGGCTGAAAAGTCCCGGGCCTAAAACATAGATGGCACTTATTTTATTGCATTCACCTCTTTTTCAATTAGCACTAACTTCACACAGCTGTTGAATGATATGCTGTTCATTAGTTCATGAGTTATTGTGCAAAGAGTGACGCTATTTTCTTTATTATCAGACCAGTAGAAGAATTTCGGGTTTCACATTTACACTGCTTTTTGGTGGGGAGGACTATCATTTGGCTTGAAAAGTGTTATGGGGATTCAGCTCCATCCGCTGCATCAGAAACAACAATAAAACGATGGTTTGCTGACTTCCAACGTGATCGGAGAGACACCGACGATGCACAACACAGTGGACGTCCAAATGAGGTGGTAACACCAGAATACATCTAAAACATCGACAAAATCGTTTTGAATGATCGAGAAGTGAAATTGTGTTAGTTAGCTGACATCGTAAAGAAATAAAAAAAACGTGTTGACTTTATATTGCATAAGCATTCGACCACGAGAAAGCTCTGTTCAAATAAATTTCGCTGGAATGAAGAAGTTATCGATGTAACTGAGGCTTATTTTGAGGCAAAATATAAATCGTTCTACAAAAGTGGTACTGAAATGTTAGAGCGGAAATTAGGTGGATGACTAAAGCTAATTTCGAACAAAAAACAAGCGTGTTTGCTTTGTTACGCCTGGGACTCTTCAGCCCACGTGTTATTGAATCAAAAATTGTTCAAAAGATGTCGCCAAAATAATTTTTATTTAAAAAAATGTGGTTTTTTTCGAGTAGAGAGTTTATATATAAGCGTAGACATGGCGAACAATAGCAATGGAAATACAAAAAAGAACAAAACCAAACAACTTCGTATGCATGTAAATTTGTTCGGAGCCAATTGTTGGCTATAATATTGAAAAAGTTTCGCGCACTCAAACAAATGCAAATTGGTGTTTCCTGTTTCCGCTTTTATGTGTTACGTATAAGTTCGCGGTAAAAAAACGAAAGCCACTTGATGCAATATCCCAATATTAAAATACAGGATGGAGTAACTACAAAGGGGCAACTACTTATCCGGCCTTTGCTGGATATAAATTAATATATTTTCAAGAAATAAGATATTTTCGCTGTCTCATTGACTGAATTAATAGATTTGTAATATTGAAAATAATGCCTTTAAATTAATGTTAGAACAACAACTAATTACCATATTTAACAGAAGTTACTGATCGAACGACGGTGTTTTTTTGAATTACCATTGTATTATTATTATATATTATATTACCATTGTACTGTTACAAAAATAGTGTTTCTTAGCAGATTTTCTTCACACGAATCTCAGGGAAATCTCAATGGGATAACGTTAATGACCTTGACACAGGCCCAATCTTAAAATTACCGTGCGTCGAGGGTCCCAACAGGAAACAACACCCGAAGAGCTAGAACAAACGCTGTCTAAAATAGCAACTGATAAAGCAACAGGGCCGGACAACATACTAGTTGAGGTATGGAAACGATCGGGTCCAACGGGTACCAGCTACCTAAAATCTTTATTCAATAATCTACTCTTCGGGAAAATTTTAAAAAGCTGGCGCAAAAGTTACATTGTGCCATTCTATAAGAGCAAAGGCGACTAGGCAGACTGTGGTAACTTCAAAGCAATCAAATCGATAAGTCATTCTTTCAAGAGGGAGCGAGAGCTAAACAATAAAGTATGTGAGTTGATAGAGATCAGTAAAAAATCAGTGTGGTTTTATGACAGGCAAATTCACAACTGATGATATCTACACAATGAGAGTATTTCTACAAAAGTAAAGGAAAAATAAGAAAAATCTCGATTTTAGCTTTATGGTTCTCGAAAAAGCACTTGACAGAGTGAAATTTGAATAGGTCGAGCCAAGGAGCACCAAGAGATGTGGTGGCTGCTAAAACACTCAGGCTAAAAAACCCATTGTATTTAGAGATCTGGAAAGAGGGTAGATAGTCTGATAAAATTATCAGAGAAAGAGATAGGAAAGAATAGAGACAGAGACAAAGGTAGTTAGTCCTGTGAGAATTTTCCAGATTCTTTGGAAAATCTGTAAATATACTCCAGTTTTAGAGAACGAATATTACTCATTCTCACGACATTGGAACCCAAAACTCGTGGCCTTGCTCTAGCAAAGGCGGGGCACTCACAGAGAAAGTGCTCAGTGTTAACCGCCGCCTCCAATCAAGACAGGCACATCGGGTCCTCAATGATTGTCTCAATGGTGGTCATATGTTGGCCCCATGGGTTGAGTCCTGTAATAATACCGATCATCAACCGAACGTCTTTCTTTCCAAGTTTTACGGACTTGTCACAAAACACTTTGCAGTTCTGCAGCTTGTGGGTGAACCGCTGATCCACGGTTGGCGAATTCATCAGCAACTTCGTTCCGCGCCTATAGAGCAAACAATACAATAGAGACGTCTTCGCTGGTAAGGCCATATCCAGAGGCAGCCCAAATCCGCTATGACAAAGAAAGTTGTAAAGATCGTTCCGGTGTCAAGGAAGACAGGACGACAGCAACATACATGGACGAAGCAGATCGAAAGCGACATGAAACGTGCGAATTTAAACACCGAGACGAGCCTAGATCGAAAAATTTGTCGTAATCACCTAGGAGAGCTGAGCCCAAGTTAAATGGCACAAAATCAAAAACGAAGAAAAAGAACGGTCTGTACCTAGGATCGGTGCCTATATTCACCGTCAGCACAGAAGTAAATAATAAGGCTGTGATTGGCATCCATTCAGAAGTGCTGCAGCGGAACTTAAGTTTACGGCTACCTGACTACTGCATCCTCTTTCAAGCTGAGTTAATAGCTACATAGAAAGCTGCGCAGTGAGTCAGAGACTCGTCTGTTGCAGCACTACCGATCACTATTTACAGTCAAGCTGCCATAAGATATCTACAGTGCGCAGTTTCTTTAAATTTGCTGCATAACTGGCGTGTTTCTTTTTCAATTAATCCAAAATAGAATCAACGCAACGCTGAATCGGGTCAAAATATCGTTTAATTATTTTGTTTATTATAAAATAGTATAAGGCGGCGATTAGGGCACCCCTTTTCGTAACTTAGGACAAAGTCGCGTGATTTTAAATACACAAGAACGAAGAGCTTGCGGTATTACGATCTTCTCATTTTGATGAGTCTGTCTATCATCTATGGTACTATACCACCTCTCTATTTATGTAGCACAGTGAGCCTGTTAATGTTCCAGATCCCATATCAACCTAATTGTCATCATTCATCACAATGCACTCAAACGAGTCTCGAAACAATGGATCATGGAAATTTTGCAGGCGTTGTTTTAGTATTAATTTGTTTTTTTTTTGTTTCTTGCTTTCTGTACGTTTTTAAATTTTCTAATTTCTTCCCTTTTCTTATCACTGAAGCACTAGTTCCTACTCATTTCGCAAAATCTCTCAGAGATATTGCTTTAATTTGGTTTATTGAAGTCAACACCTTTTCTTCACGATTCGGAACAGAACACTAGAACACTTTTCGCTCCGACTTTTCGGGTTGTCTTTTAGAGAAGAGGTATCTCCAAGCTTGATAAGGTTTGACTGATCTGAATAGATCCCACATAGACCAGTATTGTTGGAGTAGTGTTAAACATAGTTCGTGATACATACAGGGTTGCCAATATTCGACGCACCCATCTGGCAACCCTGTATCTTTTGACAGAGGCGTCAGATCGCTTAATGACATACCGCGTTGAAAACTCAACGTGCGTATAAAAAATTAAATAATGTGAAAAGTGCGCCTTCTAAGAACACCATTAAACGTTTGTGCGAAAGGTTTTCGATGCGTGGTGATGCTCTTTCTAATCCAAAGAGGCCAAATCAAAACCGACCAAGGCGACATCCCAAAATCGCCGTTCTCAGCAGTTGAGCATTGCTCGGACCACTTTACAACGGATTATCCGCATTGATTTGCATTTATTCCCGTATAAGATTCAATTGACGCAAAGATTGTTGCCTGCGGACAAGCCTCGTCGATTGGAAAGAGCCAAAAGAGTCATCGAAATCCGTCGGGTCCGTCGAATATGGGACTCCCAGTATCTTGGCGAATTTTAATAAACAGTTTAAACTTTTGTCAGCAATATCCTTCAGATATGAAAATTATACCGATCCCAGGCAATTGTAACGAGTTCTGCTTAAAGCAGGGCAGTGGCAAAGGAGGTTTTCTAACGTCCCCATTTTTCTTCGCATAAATTACAGGCGTCGTTATGGACCGATCGCATTTTAACTGCGTGATATGGAGTGAGACAATGTCCCGTCAGTATTCCCACCAATATTTTACATTCCTTCCTTAGAAGTGACAGAATAAATGTGGTTGTTTTCGTGTTGAAATTTCGTAGCATTATTTTGGCAATCCTTTAGGAGGTAGCACAGTCTATGTGGGAGGCCTCGAAGCCTCCTCCTACAGGAAACTTGATAATATTTTGACGCTATTTAGAATGACTTTGAAATGTTTGGCCAGCTGCCTGTACAAAATTTCTTTTTCAGTGCAATAAATGTGCAGAACTTTCCGGTGTACTTCCACTTCGATTCGTGGCATCACGAAAGTTGAAGCAAAAAGATGGGATGCTTTCCACTAGTAATGAAAAAATATGTATTCATACTTTCAAACGGTCCCCTTAAAATTTTGATAAAATTACTACTTTGCTAGAAGTTTGAATTTGGCACTGTGCAGTTTCTTTTCAGTGGCGTAAAGTTAATCATCCAATTTGTTTTTCGAACAACTTTTTGATTAAATTAAAAAAATGATTTTGAGTGATTGAAATCTTTCTTTTGACCTTTACACTCTCCATTATTGCCTGTCTGTATGTATACTGCAGCTGTTTGGATTCAAAAAAAGGGTCAATGACGTTCTTTGCCATTTACAATCCGATAGGTTGATTAATTTTGTGCCACCTCGTGGTAGCATATAAAACTCAATTCCCCCTTAAGACAATTGAGGCGATTTCTGTTTATGAGCACATAATTGGGCATAGTGAATATTATCCTCTTTAAACATATTATTCATAAATAAATAATGAACGGTTTTCTTTTCACAACATTAAATATTACACTAATTTATATTTTTCACCACCTCACCGGCAAGTATAAACTTTTCAAACTACGTAGCTGCTAATTAATTAGTAAATCGCAAGCCATATTAATTAAATTCAACTAAGTAAGCAATAGTTGATATCTTGAAAGCCGAGACTGAGTACCAGCCTAGTCAACGCACAAACTGTCTTACTCACTCAATCAATCCCTAACTTATCGCACACTTCCTGGCTACATCAGCTTCTGCTGTCTTGTTTCTGCTGCTAACGTTCGGTTTAGTTATCATGTTGCATGTCGATAGTGTTGTTTGTTTTTGTTACTTTTTGCTTTGGCTCCTTCCACTCGGATTGCCCGTCTAAACAATAATAGCCATAAAAGCAACAACAACAACAGCGACAAGATATAACCCAAGCAATTTAGACAAAGTAGACTCTGGAGATTTTCCTTCGCCTCCACTGTTGCAAGATGCAACAAATGAGCTGTTGTATGGTGTTATGTGGTGTTATGTTGCTGTGGCAACAGACAACATCAACAGCCGGTTGGCTACACACACGAGTACATTTCACTTCCAACAACACAAAATGACAAAATCTCTGCCCGACTGGAGGTGATGAAAAATAAAGTCATATTTACTTGTGTAGCACACGTATTTGGAGGATATAAAATAAGAGTATATGTACACTGTGGAGATTTAATGGTTGTGACCATATGGGGCCCTTAGAGGAAAGTTTTCGTTGTGTTTGTGTGTGTAGCAGTAGAAAGTAATTGAAGCTTCTTGTTAAATATTTCGCTTCAAGTTGTTTAAGAAGGGCATGCGTGTGTGCGTGCAGTTTAATCGATGAAATGTTTAAACAAGAAAGGTGATAGTTTATATTTTTATTTGTCATGATGAGTTTTTGTTGGCAAGGCAATTAGGAGCATTTCTGGGTCTGACGAGTTTCAAAATACAAAAATATAATAAAAATAACTATAAAGTTGCTCAGCTCGGTTGAATTTTCATGGCTAAAATTGCTGGGGCTAAAAATTGAAAATGAGGATTTTTTGCGAAAATATGGCTTTATTTCAAGGCAGACAAAAAAAGAGAGAGAGAGAGATCCGAAAGAGAATGAGAGAGAGAGAGAGAAAAAATTTATCTCTAAATAAATTCACAACTTTTGCAGAGAATACAAATAGGCAAAATTTACAAAAAACGGAGAAGGGTCGATCGGTGTAGATGAACGCTGGACACAAACCGTGGCATCAACGCGCACTACTCCGAGCGTTTATCACCCGCACAAACGCAGTGATTCCAGGACCGCAGTAACGGCACATATTACTGCAAGGCAATACCTCAATAAATCCGACGCCGGAATGGATAGCACTTTACAGTACGCACAAGAACATGCCAGGAAACGGAAATAAGCGTGAAAAAGTAAGCACCAAAAAAACGCCAAAAAAATTCGGACGAAAAAACACCCCAAACAGCGGAAATATAACGCCAAAAAGTAGGCACCAAAAATATATTTCTTACAAGTTTGCACCAACAAACAAGCGCCAAAAATAGGTAATGTTATTTCTCACTAGAAATTAGCAACCACAAGGAAAAACTCAAGAAAAATAGCCTAAAGTGTATCTAAGATATATATAAGGTATAGCTCTCACTCTCCTTTTCCTCTACGTTATATTTTTTTCCTCTCTCGCGGAACGAAAATGCCCAAAACGTTGCATGGCCTTGAAATTTTACTCTCTCTCAAAACTCTACAACAGGCTCTTTCATAGAGACCCAGCACAAATTCAGATCTAGTAAAGCAATGCGCTCGTAACAATGGATTGATATTAAATCCAAAAAATCCTATTTTCAAAAGTACACTTCACCCTAAGAGTCTATGTTGAATTTGTATTCAACAGATGCCAAGAAATCGGGGGTGTTATATTATTTAACAGTATGAAAACCAACTCTCAGCCTCCTAGCAGCACACATCAAAAGGTGCGCGCACGCCGGGCAATGATATAAGAGAGAATGAAGTTATGTCTTGCGACAGCAGGGAAGCAACGCGTAGTACCCGGAAGTAGTAGCTAATGAGAGGGGTTCATGATGTACAAATCAAACATTGTGCGGCGAGTCCCAACGGCAAATATGGCTGAGGTCAGATGGACTGGTAAGGCAAATCCGGCGGAGGAGGACTCTGCTCTTTTAATGGGTGTCAATCTTGGGCTGCTGCTGCTTATTGGTAGTGCAGGCCGTATTGGCTTTTGAGACTGGACTGGGGTCTGGAATGTAGCGGTTGATGGCGGAGGAACCCACCTGGGGTCAACTGTATTAACCGTTAGCCCACTTAGGATCACCAGTTGGTGCGCTTGGATGACTTGAAAATGGATGCTCCATCCCCAGGAGAGGGAGGTAAGGTGGGCGTCCTGACCTTCTGATTAAATTTATTGCCAAAGGAATACCGGTGCGCTATGTCCCGCTAGGGATTCAAGGAAACAATGATGATGATTTAACTGAACACCAACGTGGTGCGATTGGCAAATTGTACCAGTAAGACCAAGACCAAAAAACTTATATTATTTTCAGTCAAAAGTAAGTGGCAAGGGATTAAAAAGACTCCTGAGTATATTTCATCTCCAAGCAACAAGGATACATCCGACCCATTTTATTATGCAGAAGAGTTCATACATGCACTCCCGTAAGTGATTAGCTCAATAGGTAGTCCTATTCCTATTTTCGAGATTAGAGAAATAACTGAGATCTCCATAATTTAAGTATGCATTAAACGTAGCTAACCTTGTTGTTTTCCTTCTAAAAATATAAATAGCCACCATCTATAAGTCACCAAACATTCTGATGGGAATTGCTTTTGTCAGCAGCACCTCAAACTCTTTGGACTTACGCATTTCTGCTTTTCTTTTAACTCCTGCAGGCTTACCATAGCGCTCATATTAGTAGTATTTCTTTTTCTATGTAGTCAGTCTTTTCCGCTTAAATTCTTAATCGAATCGGGCTAATTCTTAAAACTAGCTGCTTTCATCGGGGCTCAAAAAAGGTGCTCCTCAATTTCTTCATCGGTACTTTCAGAGATTTCTTGTTGTTGTTTTACTAATATCCATTATACACCAACAACTCTCATGGTGAACAACTCAGTAAGTGATTTGCTGATCATTGAGCCAGTTTGTTATACTAACCCAGTTTCTAGTATTGCAAAGACTTCCGATTGAGAGACTGCCCTCAGGTTACCTAAAACATGGAAGAATATCGAGCTTTACTCCAGAATTATTTTCTCATGGAAAAATGTTCCACCAAGACTCCAAAGTGTCCTGTGAAGTGAGACTGAGAGCTCTTATTTCTCTAGAAAAGAACTCTAGGTAACAATTTCCTATCATTTGTGCTAGAAGTAATGAGCATTGCTCTGCCAATCTTCTAAACAACCGTCCCTCGTCCGAAACTAAAATCATCGTGGTCCATTTCAATGGAATACAGAATGGCATCCTCTAGGATCATTAAATCTAAGCAGCAGCTATTAAACACATGCACTCGTTCACAATTTCTTTAATATTGCTGGGTTGGGTTGCCTGCAGATTTTTGTTTTTTTGTTTTGTTTTTTTGAGTGCAGAAGCAAACAATTCGGCCCATTGTGATCGTGTAAGTGGATCCTAATTAAATTCGCCAAGTAGTGTTGGGATCAAAGAATTTATTTTAAGAAGCACTCGAGTTGAGTGTTTTTGACTCCAGGTCTGCTAGGCATTCAAGGAAATACTTGGTAAGACGCGTTTTTGCCTGAACGTGGCAGTGGCGGAGATAGTGTGCGACGCTCTTAAACTTCTGCTAATCTCTACAATGACAAAAATTGGCAGTGCGGTTGCCATGCGTCACCAAAAGTTGGTCTTCAGTGATCGTAAACACCGCAGCATGACTGGAGATACGTTCAAGAGAGATTATTGATTTCAACCTTCTTTCATCGAACTCAACACGAAGCTGCCTCGTGACCCAGACGATCTCGCACCTTCTATACAATTGTCCTACTTTATCAAGAGAAAGAGATATACCATTTTAGCTGGACAATCCTTTAAAGAATTGGAAGATCTCCAGTACTGTGAAAATCAGGGATCTCCTAAAGTTTTTGGAAAGAAAGCATTGATTTTAGGATAGACAAAGACAAGTTCCCCACGCGGCACCACAATGACCTATGAACCTGAGTGCATCCCACAGTGGACAAACGCTTCAACCTAACCTAACCTATAATAAGGTTTATCCCAATACATTTCATGATTACTTCACTTCTACCTTATCTCCAGCTCGGCATGCGTTTTCATTGCCGGTTTTTTTTTAGTTTATTTCCTTATTCTCTTGTAAGATTTCTTTGTGAACAGTAGCCAATCTTATACTTGGCTTATACAATCTGCCAGATAATATATCATTATTTGAAAATGTCAGCTTATTGCCATACCTAGATAGATTTATATATATATACACAAACATACATACACATATCGAAATGAGTAATTTTTAACGTAGTAAAACTTGGCAAACACCAAATGTCTTCCCAAAAGGCGCTTGATTGGATACCTTGTTTCCTCAGCCTATCTCCTGTATTCAAATCATTCGCTAGCATTTCATCACTCCTGGGAAATTTGTAACTCTTGTAACCAGCAAGATAGACAAATAGACCGGAACACATTCACTCAAGTCGGGCATTTCTACAAGCCTTCACACACACACCTACAATATGTCAATCCTTTTACAAGGAATAAGATAAGTAGAACTCTGCTATCTCCAATATACGAGTATGTATGAGTGTGTAGAGGAGTACATTTGTAGGTACATAAGTGCACCTGTAGCCAGCCAACAAAGTGAGACATGCTGCAAGGAAACTAATAAACCGTAAAATAGCATTGAGTTGAATAGAAGCAGCAGCACGAGCACAATGTAGTGCCATAATCCATTGAAATGTCCTACACATTGGGCTCGAACCATTGCGCATTGGATGGCATTTCGTTGCAAGATTCGCCGAGTGGAAGGTGGCTAGAGGGGAGAACAGATACAAGCAGACAGTAGCACTGTGAAACATTCACAATGAAAACAAAGAGTATAAAATTTCCATTGAATTTCAATTTGATGGTACCATATAGGATGATGTACCTGAGTACATAGGTGTGTGTGTGGCTGTGAGTGAATGTATGCGCCGCTCGGCTCCTGTTGATTCCAGCACACGCCAGTCAGATACTTATTCTTTGGCTTTATTTAAGACCAATTGAGGATGCGATGCAAAGAAAATGTGGATATGTATGTGAGCAATAAGACCGAAATCGAAATGAGATGACTCCAACTGTAGCAAAGTGAAATGGCTGAGCGCCACATAAGTATCTGCGGCATGCTAGAAATGAGCATATGAACTTATACTTTGTCATAATATGTGTATATTTCTATGCATTTGTACATATGTATGTGTGTTAAGCATGAAGTCGCAGAAATTGTAGTTGCACGAAATTGGCTCAAAATGAAAGGAGTTTTTCTCGTAAGCTAAAGTTCTCAAGACGAAGCTCAAGAAATGAAATAAATTTCTTTTGAAGACAATTTCATTTACCAACAAAATAGGGAAGTAGATTTCAAAAGCATATGACGAGTAAAGAAATGAAAAACAAATCAGTTATATACCAATGAGATTGAAGTTCACACATACACTTGTGCTCACACTTTTGGTGATGAAAATTTAATTAAACCTTAAATTATAACAGGTGATCAGATTGGAGGTATTTTTTCAATAGGATTTTTTGACAGACCACGCGTGACTACTGTCAAACTAAATACATAATTTTTTTTAGTATTCATTGACATTTTACATGGAAAGATTTACGCTTTAACAACGTTTACAAGTCGTCCAATTGTATTACGAACACCGACGCTCTGTTAAAGGTGTTCATTGCGCGCGCTCAGACCAACTTTTGATAATGAATATGTCAATAAGCACAATTGGGGCTGAAGAGCCCAGGAGAAGAGCCCGAGAAGTCAGTTGCGGCCAACATTTGAAAGGGATTAACTTTAAAAATATAAGTTACATGCCCAATAAATTTGAATGTTGGTTGATTTATTTCAAATTAAAATCCGGTACCTCTAAATTCATCACCCTTTGTGAATCTGATAAATCATAAAACTGGATATAAATTTTTTTGTGGTATTTTTGTTCAAATGCTTATTTTCTTTCTAAAGGGTTATACTTAGACGTTCAAGAAATACAACTGAAGCAAATATATTTTTTTAAGACGAAATAGAAAAAGAAAAACAAAAAAGCAAAAGAAAATAAAAAAATACAAGAACAAGAAAGTTAGAAAAATAAAAGAACAAGAAAGGGGAAAGGAAAAAAAGAAAAATAGAATGGAAAAAAATACAAATACAAATAAAAATAAACACAAATCGGATAATAAAAAGAGAAACAGAAACCAAAAAAGCTATGGAAGAAGAAAAAGCAATTAAAAAAGAACAAGAATAAGAGTAACAAAAAGATAAAGAAAAATAAAAAGAAAGAGAGAAAAAGAGAAAGGAAAAAGCGAGGAAAAAAGAAAACTATAAATAAAAAGAAATAAGAAAATAAAACGAAACAGAAACAGAGGAAAAATCAAGGGAAAAAGAAAAAATAAAAATAAAAATAAAAATAAAAATAAAAATAAAAATAAGAATGAAGAGATAGGAAAATAAAAAAATAAAAGAGAAAAATCAAAAGAAAGAGAAACAGAGCAAAGGGAAAAGAAAACACTTAGAAAAATAAAAAGAAAAACAAAAGGAAGAGAAAAAAAAGAAAAAATAAATAGAAAGAGAAAAAGGGAAAGGAAATATTAAACGAAAAAGAAGGAAAAAAGAAAAATGAAAAGAAACAGAAATAGCAAAATACAAAGAAAAAATGGAAGACGAAAAAAAAAACAATTAAAGAAAATGAAAAAGAAGAAGAAAATGAAAAGGAAGGACAAAAATTAAAGAAAATGAAAAAGAAGAAGTCAAGAAAAAGGGAAGCAAAATTAAAAAGAAACAGATAAAAAAGTAAAATAAAAAGAAGTAGAAGAAAAAGAAACGGACAATAAGAAAGAAGACAAAGAACAAAAAGAAAAAAGAAAGTACAAAACAAAAACAATAAGAAAAAAAGAAAAAGTAAAAAGAAAAGATGGGAAAAAAGAACAAATTTAGCCAATATCCGAAAAACTGATCAATTTCTTGATATCCATCATTATATTAGTTGTAGGAAAAACAAACCCATAATTTTTGCATACAATGTTTGCCCAAATGGTTTAAAATAATTTTACGATCGGTTTTTAGCTCCTGGGCGATGCTAAGACTACTCACATGCCGTTCAACTTCGATTATTTCTGTTATTTTATCGATATTTTCGACATTTCCTTTAACATCAAAAATACTAAAACCGAATCGACGAAACCAAAGTTGCTCGTAAATGAAATAGCTGTTAAAGTATAGGCAGCATAAACACTATTTACTATACAAATTCATTTTCGCCTTTATCAGAGGAAAACTGCAAAATGTACCGAATTTTCTCTTTGGCGACATCCATTAACACCCGGTACCTCATAACTGAATGGAACAAACCAAAACCAGCAAAAGAAATTTCCGGGTGAAATGCCACCTTGAAACTTTAAATTATCTGATCGATACTTTACGAGATATCGATCACTACAGCCATCTACCGAAAAAGAAATGAGTTTCTTTTTTCCCAAACTAGGCCAAAAATTTTTTTGTACTTTGTTACTTATTGTAAACTGTTATAAAAAAAATTAATTTTCACACCTCATACACAAATTTATATACTTTCACATAAATAAAGGGTGTTTTTAGAGGCAAATGGCTTTAAATGGGCAACACTGTTTTCTAACAACCAGAATGGACAGTCAACTTGACCGTTTTGTGTTATTTTAAGATTATTTTGGTTTGGGAAATCATCAGAAATACGGTTTTTTTTTTGTTTTTTTGTAAACTTTAATTAAAATGGCGAGATGAAAATCCTCAAAGCGACAGGATATTCCACCGTCTATGAGAACAAACTGAGTTTTGACGTAAAACTGTACTCATCTGTACCGTTATAATGGCATATTTTTTATGATTTATATAGTTCCACGTAAAAGTGTATTTCGACATGGAATTGTACTTGTATGTGCCGCTGCTACGGTAGATCCTTCTTGATAGATAAGTTCAATTATTTTAATTTAAAACCAATTTTCTTGATATTCATTTCATTGCAATTCAATTTCATTTATTAAATGAAATTTCTTTAGATTTTTAGTGCATTTTCATCTTGTGAATTTCATTTGGTTTTTAAATTCATTTTAACATGCAACTTTTCTTACATAGATGAGTTTTCTTAACTCATTTCAGTTTCTTTATATATATGTATATTGGTTTTACTTCCTTTTATATTGGTTTATTTTTTTTTTTTCTTGCATCCGATAGATCTATGTGACCTTCTTATCGAAGAGCCATTTTGCGACCGACCTACAGTTTCAAGCCGACTCCAAACGGCAGATATTCTTTATGGGCAGCTTTTTCATGGCATAAATACACTCGGAGGTTTGCCATTGCCTGACGAGCGGCGGCCGGTATTAGAAAAAAAATGTCTCTCAATTTTGTGTTTCATGCTCGGAGATTCGAACCTACGCACTTCCCATTGCTTGCTAC
Source organism: Anastrepha obliqua (assembly GCF_027943255.1). Classification (NCBI taxonomy): domain Eukaryota; kingdom Metazoa; phylum Arthropoda; class Insecta; order Diptera; family Tephritidae; genus Anastrepha; species Anastrepha obliqua. The sequence continues at coordinate 63,522,071 of NC_072893.1, read as the reverse complement.
GCAACCACCCATTCGGCTACGTCAGCCGACATTGCTTTTGAACCGTAATTTCGCAGTGGCCTGAAGTCCGAGTTCCTATTCAAATATCAATGCAAAAAAAATTATCTGTAAAGCAAATCCAATTTTATGGATATTAAAAAAATTTCTTTATGTTTTATTTTTATTTATTTTCAGTGCTAAGAACAAAAACACCCCTTACATATGTACGAGCATAAACGTAAAATAATCATCAAAGGCATTAAAGCATGTGTTTCATTTCTGCATGTGAAAAGAGCTTCCACTCCTTCACTTCACTCTTACTCCAGAATTTTATAGTTGTATATGTATGTGTGTACATATATATGTACATGTACCGAAAATGTATGTAAATATGCTGTTGTATGTGTGCGCTGGTCCAAGGAATTTGTAATACTTGCATAAAATATTTAAACAGCAATCGCGTAACACAAACACCAACTTGAAGATGAAAAGTGGAATGTAAACGCTACTGTTTGCGGGACATGGAGAAAGGGAGAAATGTTTGCCTGCTCGGAAAAATGCATACATACACGCAAGTACCCACCTATGAGCAAATATTACCAGCAAAAATTTATATGATGAATATTACAACAGAGTAGTGCTTGGCTTGCATATGCAAAGAAGCTGCCTTGAATGAAAGGCGTAAGTTTTGTGTCCGAAGTGCGGGTGAAAAGTATTTATGTATATTTATTTGCCTGATGGTAAATATACAAAGTTATACACTTTCATGATGCAATCAACATTTTATTGCATGGAAAACATTTTGCTGTCATAAAATATATTAGAAAGTAGTTTAAGTTTCAATTGAAATTTCGGAAACTATTTTTTGGTATCCTTTAAAGATGATATATTGTAAGATGGAAAATATTGTATGAGGATGCTTTTAGTGACTTATTCTACATATTGGCAACTCTTATTTAAATAAAAGTATGCTCAGCAGTTTATTAAAACTCTGGCATTCAATCCAAGTTTAACGGCACTATCATGCAAATTATTCTTCAAAATGTTTAAATTCAGATGTTTGTATTGTATATTTTATCATCAATAAAAACGATTTTTCGCACTCCAGATGCAGCATTTCACACCCAAAAAATTGCTTATGCTTAACGATAGGAATAAGATTTTTGTCATTCAAACTTTTGGAGGGACATCTTATCCGAAAACATTAAATTTCGACTCATCATTGAATTTGACGTTTCCCAAGAAGAATCTGGCTCATTTATATAGCGTTTGGCAAACTCTAATATCTGCTTCCTGTTAATATCTGAAATGTAGGGCTTGGGGCGTGCTACTCTGCTATGAGAAACCAGCGTTTCGCAGACAATTACGGACTGTTTTAGGGCTTACTTTCTTATGCGAAGACTCTTGAATATCTCGGCATAGTAAAAACACAAACGACTTTAGCTGTTGTTAAATGTTTGGCAGCATTTTGCAACGTCTGCCTGCTTTCCTTGGAACCCTTTAGTGTGAGCTTTGTTTGCGGCAATTCATTAGAAATGTAACATTCTTGAGGTGACCCAAAAGAAACATATTGTCACAGGAAATATTTTGCGCACAACTAAAATTTTCTACGTACTACGCAGGGTGTATGAATAATTTGTGTGATCGCTGTAGACACTGAGTGTGGAGACTCCATCACTTACCTTCCAACTACTTTTCTTATTTTTTTTTTTTTTTTCACTTTAAGCCAGTCTCGAATCTGGTCAGCACTGTCAATATATTCAAGATAAAAAATCTCATAATACGACTCAGATAATCAACCGTTCTAAGGTACCGATTGAAGAAATGTTCACATCCACTTCGAAGGTGACCAAATAAATTTTGACAATTAAATTGAAATTGTGGATTTAATTGACAAAATACCAGCTAGAAGCTTAACTGAAAGCAAATATTAAAGAAAATATTGCATTTACTCAAGCTTTGCCCACATTTTTTTGCACGAATCTGCACTTATCTGCACCATCAACTAATATATCCCCAGGGTATATCAAATGAACAAACATTGGAAATTATTGCTGCCCTTCCAACTAACCGCCGAACTGTTAATGTGGTTGGCTTGTGGATGTGTCTGCGTGGATGTGTTGCGTATATATAAAAAGCACATACATTTCTTTCACTTTTTACTGTAAACGCAGGTCACAGTTTGCTTTTTGTAGCATTCTTTGGTTTCCTTTATTACACTTTTGAGCTGCTAGCCGCACCGTTCTTTCTAAAATACATTGATACCATATTTTTTATATTTTACGTCTACATTTTGATTCACTTTTCGCACTACTGGAAGACTGTTTTTAAACAAAAAAAAAACCAACGTATCGGTTCACTAGCCGCACAAAAGGAAAGAATCTTGTGCCTTGAAGATAAAGACGACACGGGCGCTGAGCCTTTGAAAGCGAATTTCAGCAAGAAATGCAGTAGGAGAAAAAAGATTAGAAAAGTTCTATTGTATGGTCAGCACAAAATAACTTTTTATGTTTTGATGTATTTTATACCTTTTTTTATTATTAGCGCTGCTGGTGTTTTACAGAACATTTTTACTTTTTTTTTTTTGTATTCTCTTTTGTAACCTTTTGATTATGGATGACCGCCGAAAGCAGAAACTTGTTTAGAATTCCTAACGTAGTTGGGGTCGTTAGTTGCGAAGGCACAGTAAAATATATCGCAAGTTTTCAATACACCGCATGGAAAAAAATATTATATTAAATTTTTGTATATTTATTTCTTGTTATCCCTTATAAAAACATTTTTTCTTTTAGTGCATTTTTGGCGCTGCTGGACGTAATCAAAATATTTATTTTTTGTTTTTTATTTGGTAAGTTGCCACACTTCCAACGATACAATCAATTTATTGAAAACTAAATTCTCGAGAAGTATTGTATAATTTCGAAATATTCCGAAGCAGTTTAGACGCTCATAACGAGAAGAATTTATGTCAATGAAGCAGAAAAAATCAGAAAAAAAATTATTAAAAATCAGTGAGACTTTTAAGTCAGTTGAAAATTACACTCTGTTATAGCGAAACTGGAAAATCAAAATTTTTTTAGATACTCTGATTGAAAAGTTTGCATTTTTTTACGAAAATTCGTTGATTTTTTTTTTTGTTTTTACCCAAATACCGCACCAAAATGATGCGGAAGCGCTAGTTCTATTCTGGAAGAATCACCACTCTAACACAAATACCAAAATTTATATTTACATGAAATTTAGATTTTCAAAATTTATCAATAAATCCCGGTACTATAGTTATATAAGACAATATATTTGTATATATACATAACACCATTTAGCATATGAATAGGAAAATATGTATTAGTACTAAGGTAGCAGGTGTTTATATTATATTAAGATTCTCCCCTAGGATCTGCTGTGTATCTTAAATTTGCCTCAAAATTGGTTAGTCCCACTGTTTCAGACAACCATCGAATGGCGCTTTCTCCTGGCAGAAAAAATCATTCCAATGTTTACCGCTCATGGTCAGACAGAACACGGCCAGAAAAAATTGCATACAAATATTTATGGGAAATTAAAATCCTTCTTTCGGTAGTTTATCGTTCTAACCTACTAATCTGGCAAATCGCTATGCAAATATAAATTCATATTTAAAATTTGTTACCACATTTTATTTTATATGATTTGAACATCTGGACGGAGTATTTGCAAAAACTCTTCCTACAATATTGTGGATAGTTCCTATTCACGACTCGACGCCGTTCTTAAAAACTTTCACACCAGCCCTTGGATGATTTTGAGTAAACATCTTAACTATAATAATAAACTTCACTGGTGCAGGAAAAGTAACCGTCATTCGTACTATGTCTTAAATTTTTGGCAAAACATTAACAAACACTTTTAACTAGAAATCCTCTTTAGTAATAGGGCTCATTTCCGGCCTAATGGATATGTGAAGAAACAAATTTGGTCGAGCCTGACTTGTTTACAGTAGCTCAGAAAACAAACTATGTGACATATCACGCTAAAATTTGCCATGTAAGCTTATAACAGTCCTACCGAAAAACAAAAAATTTATTTTTACCATATGTCATCCGCGGACCGTTTTATTGATAACGTCTCGTTCATATTTGAGCAGAAGTATTCCCTAACTCACGAGAGACTTTCAAGGCAAAACGTAATGTGGAAATCTTAGAATTTTTTATTCAAATAAGAAATAATATTCAATAAAATAAAAAAATAAAAATTTCTTAAAAAAGCTAACCTCCCCTTAAGCGAAGACCTCTCTTGGGCAGACAAAAGTTGACTGACGGTGAGTGTCCGCCCGAAAGAGGTTTCACTGTATTTATCATTACATTTAGTGTTATAACGAATATTTAAGAGTAGCTGTCACGAAAATCAAAGCGATGTTAATTGATATCTTAAATTATTGATATCTTAAAAAATTAAATATAGAAGTTCATAGAAACAGAGAGGCTGAAAATATCGATAACAGAAGTTGAAAAACATAATTCGAAAAAATTAATTTTACTCACAATCTCTTTTTACAATTGCACCATTTATTTTTCTTTTTTAGTTTTTCAAAGCTAATAAAAAATGCCTTTTGGAAAAATCATATTTATTGTTACTTTGACCAACCGACGTAACATCAAACAAAAATAGCAAACAGTTGTGCGCTTCACAATCAATTTTCAAAGATAGCCGTTAAGTAGGGAAAAGTGAAGTGTGACAAAAATTGATTGAGCAAACAGCAGATTTCAGCTAGGAAAACCTCATCCATTATCGGCATGACAACATGTAATCAATGGGTGAGTAAAAAGGAAAAACACATGGACACATATGTGAGCTAAGCAAGCATACATACATACAACTACGAATAAGTAGATATGAGGATGTGAGTATGCGTAAGGATTTGGGGGGACAGTCAAGAGACGTAAGTCAATATTGCATGGGTATTTGCCACGCTTCCCACCTACTGCAAATGTGCACGCGCACTACAGGATGAACAGAAATTTGAAGTGTTCGGTAAATGAAGAAAAAAATAAAAATAAAAAATGGGAGCAAACTTCAATATTTAAGAACGTGAAAAAGAAACTTTATTTGCTTGCAATATTTTAATTTCTATGTTCCAACTACGCGTGCTGCATCATCATCAATCATATTCTGGGCAACAAATGGTGTAGAGTTGTGTAGAGTGGCCACTTCCTAGAGGCGAGAAAAATAGCAAAATGAACGAAGGACTTTTTCCAATTTTTTTCTCTCTTTTGCAGATACGTAGCCGGAGAAAAGTAGAAAATGTAGTGCGAGTCAAAGTAAGGCAAAGCAAAAACCAGAAAATAAACCACCATTCCTTCGCCATATGTTAGCCGCCTAAATGCGTGCTACATTTTATAAAATTAGTTCCTTTGTTTTTTTTCTGCAATCATTGCACCAGCCAAGCAAAAATGTCGACCATCGGCAGCCATTATCGTTCAAAAGTTACAAATGCCAACACCATTACGACCATTTAAAGAAGAAATCACTACGAAAAGTAGCCAATGCCAGGTAGGCGCCGTCGATTTTAATATTGCTTGAATTAAGCTTAACTACACTTCACCGCCCACACCACATGAACGCGCAGCTACTCTCGCCTGCAATGCCGCAATCTATTCTATCGGTCATTCCATTTTCCATATCTACTCGCTACTCTACCCTAATCCCTCTCGCTCTCTCTCTCTCTCGCCCACACTTTATTTGTTTTTATATTGCACGCTGTCTAGAGTTGCTTTCACTTAATGCCTCATTACCGTAATTTATTATAATTTACTTAAAAAATAAGAGGGAAAAAACCAAAAAAGTCTGATTACTTAATGTTGTTGTACTGACGCTGTAGCAATGTCCGCGAAATCATGTAGTAGCGTGGCACCGCTTGGCAAGGTGATAAATGGGTTTGTGCCAGCTTCTAGTTTCTCGTCCTCACTTGCAGGCGCTTGTGCCTAAGTATCAGCTCCTCCTTTGGTTTTACCTTCCACATTTGCCGGCTTAATTTTTATTAATATATACATTTTTTTGTTGTTCTCGTTTAAGTGATTAAAGTAAATGATAATGTATACGTATTACGAAGTAATTATTGAGTATTTACCATGTTTGTGGATGGTTATTTTCCATTTAACTTGTAAAGCTCTACAGCTTTGTCTGCCAGCGAAGGGTACGTACGTACGAGAACATTATTTTTACATTTATTTTCTGAAACATGCAGACTAATTACGGTGTTATTATTATTACTTTTTTTCAAACACTTTCAATCATTGGTTTTTCCGATAGAAACATACCAGGTATTATTATTCGCAGAGAAAGATTATTATATTCCACTTTCTCAGATTATATGCTACAGCAGTAAACATTTTGTTTTTTACTGACAATAAACACATCCTTTTCGTATATTCCTTTCCATATATATATTTTATATGGAAAACTACAAAGTTCGCTCACAATTCGTTTCGATTAAATTGCACTGTTGGGGACTCACAGAAGTATGCAACATCAGGACACTGGCTTGAGCTAGCATTGATATATGAAGAAGCATTTTCAGCATACACTGTGACTTTATTGGTGTGGCTGTATACCAGCAAAGAGACATACAAAGAAACTGATTCTAATTGATAGGATTTTTTTATGTTTTGTTCGTGGATTGCTACTTCTTGTTTGTGTACGCTCTTTTATAGAAGATACTGGAAGCGGTAACTAAATATATTCGATAATAAAGATTGCTAGCAATTATATACGCGATAGCGAGCAGCAATAAATTGTGCGATGTATAGTGATGTTATTGATTTCCAGTGTTCTATGTATAAACATACTAGATATACGTGCATAAATGTGTATAAATCTGAATGCTTGTCTGCTTGGATGTTGAGCACCTCACTTTACTTGGTCCACTATTAGCGAAATAAAACAAGTTTATAAAGTATTTATATGTGCCCTGGATGGTTGAAAGAAGCCCCTAAGTTCCGAAAACCAAACCCCGAAAAAAGTGTTCTTAAATTGCACTTGTTGGCACTCTATTTTTGCGCATCGTCATGGCTGGAATTCATTACACGTTAATTTTTAGGATCTCTAAATACAAATATGATAATTTTTTTTTTTCTAAGTTCGACATGGCGGAATCATTAGGCAAGTCGAATTAAAAAAAATCAGACTTGGTAGCTGCAAGTTTTTAGAGTCGCTGATTATGAGCTTAATATCAAATTTATAGAGAACGTCGTAAAAACTTCGAGAGTAACGAATTACGGCTGAGTCTACATAATTAATTTGGAAAAAAAATGGTGCCTCTTTATTGGATTAGTCATTTGAGGTTCGAAAATCTAAGCCTACTTCAGCATCAATGATCTCTAAACACGCCGAAGACTGATGCTTTGGAATTTTAGGTCTTTTTAATTCTCTATTCGTAGGGTTGCCACCTAGTATTAATGCAAATTTATTTAATAATTGCTAAAAACATTACAATATGATCATCAAGATGGTGGCATTTGTTTAAGAACACCTTAATTCAAAACATTTTTCTTTACAAAATAAAAATTATTCACATAAGTAAAGTCAAATATTAAAGTCTGGGTGCTATTAAAAATAAAATAAGTAGATGTGGTATTTAAGAACCCTTTAGTTTTGCGATATTTCTGTATAGGGTTGCCATTTATACTCACAAAAAAGATCAAATAAATTAAGTCAAATATTACAATATAGATATATTAATAAAAGCTTTAAATACCCTTTAATCTCGGAATATTTCTGTGTGCAAGGTTGCCACTTATTTAAACCCAATTTTATTATTTCAATAAGTTAAGTCAAATTTTAAAATATATAGTAGATATGATACGAAAAGTATTCAAGAACCCATTAACTTGGGGATACTTCTGTCTAGGGTTGGCACTTATTTTAAAATTAAATTAACCAAATAAGTGAAATCAAATATTAAAATATAGGTAAGATGAGAAGGTATTTAAGAACCCTTTAATCTGGGGACATTTGTGTGTATGGGGTTGCCACTTATTTAAAAGAAATTATTATATATTATAAATGAGTTAAGTCAAAGATTAAGATTTAGATATGATAGGAAAAGTATTTAAAACACTTTTAATCCGGGGAATTTTTTTTGTATAGGTCTGCCATATATTTAAAAAATTAAATCAGTGCAGTCAAATAATAAAATATAAGTGTGATAAGAAATAATATAGTTGTGCTCTTCGAGAAACCCTTATTATTGACATATTTCTGTATAGAGTTGCCATTTATTCAAAAAATTTCAATCATTGCAATAAGTTAAGTCAAATACAATATTAAAATAAAGGTATGTATATTAAGAACAGTATTTAAAGACCCTCTAATCCGAGAATAATTCTGTATAGAGCTGCCAATTATTTACAAAATGTAAACCATTTAAGAAAGTTAAGTCAAATATTAAAATATAGATATGGTAAGAAAACGTATTTAAGAACCCTTTAATGCGGGAATAATAATGAAGGGGGTTGCCGACTATTAAACAAATAAATTTACATTAAAACTAAAATTATTTAAATACGTGAATTAAAATAAGACTATTGCAATACGTACATCAAAATTAAGTGCATGAAAATACTTTAATTCAGAAATATTTTCAAACAAAATTGCCACTTCTCCATTTATCTAATTTTGTGCATTATATTATAATCGTAAATATGGTTCCTCGGCGATTGAAGCTACTAGTACAGTAGGATCAGTTAGTTGGCGCTTAAATCAAATTATTCACCAATTCTAGATTGCCTTTACAGATCACTCAGTGTCAAAGGGAACTGATATGGTATGATACAAAATGCGGTATCCTTTCAATGCCGCTGAACAGTAATCTCCACTTCTCCATTGAATAATATTTTTTTGGCAATATGGGCACTGGTTAGTGTCTTCTTGTTTAACAAACAGTTATACTAGTAGAACCCTTCTATTTGTCTAAGTTCCTCGAAGGTAACCACAACAGGGACGTATAGTAAGGTTGGTGATTAACAGAACTCAGGTTGCACTATTTGATCTAATTGAACAGACATTCTTTATATCGACAAAACAACACCACTTACCCTGCTTATTTAGGGAAACAATAGACTACGAAACACCTTTTGGGCATCTACAGCATTTACATTGAGCTTAGTCAAAAGAGATACAGAGAGTTACGAATATTTAAGCTCTCTAACAGCCGGCATTCTACTCCAACTTGTTCTTAAATAAGATAAATATAAATTATGAAAAGTATTCGGCGTGTCAACATAGTCTTCGTGATATCAAAAAGATTCCATTCCTCAGCCAAATTATTAAAATCAACGTTTACCCATTCTATTGAGCGAATTCCGCTCAAAAATCTTAATGCGTATAATACATACAAGGTGGCGAAAAATTAATCAACCTATCGTAAGGCGGCCGACGTAGCCGAATGGGTCGGTGAGTGACTACCATTCGGAATTCACAGAGAGAACGTAGGTTCGAATCTCGGTAAAACGCTAAAGTGTATTTCTGCCATGAAAAAGCTCCTCATAAAAATATCTGCCGTTCGGAGTCGGTATGAAACTGTAGGGCCCTCCATTTGTGGAACAACATCAAGAAGCACATCAGTCGCTGTTTTGGACAAAATGCTTATTGAAAAGTGGCACTTCCTCGCCTTGTCGGTGTTGGATTTAACTCTGTAGTTTTAGTAAGATTTTAAGTAAGAACCAACTGCCCAACCTACTAGGTCATTATCCAGCATCTGCTACTTTTCTGGGACTGCTTTTTATCAGGAACAACTTATTCGCGACTAATCTCCATATCTGAAGGCAATTCACTATCTACAGCTGCAGCTCGGCAACAAGGCTGTTTACTATCGCCTCACATTTTTAATAGTCATTGACGACTCACTATTTAACGCTTTCGATGCAAGCTTAGGCAAGGTAATTTTTCGAAATTCTATAGCTGGTGAAATCACTCCCTTATCACGGCATGGCGGACACATGCAGAGCAAACTTAATCAGTTAAGCATCCAAGCCAAAAATGTAGAACTCAATGTCGGGAAATCTAAGTCCGTGGAAATCAACAACTTGCTTCGCCTATCTAGGAATCCAAATTACACGGGAAAGTGTAGCAAAAAACGATATGGATGCCGAATTAAAAAAACCAAGGCAGTCTTAAAAAGTTCTGGTTTTCAAAACCGCTGACGATGCGCACGATGCACGATTTTTAATTCGAGTGTTAATTCGGATGTGAAACGTTGCAAATATTTGCGAAACGATATCTAAGAACTATCCTCAGAATTCCGGATTTCAAATGAACGATGCAGAAAAAACCTATAGACATTGAAATAAGGCGAAAATGGAAATGGATTCGTCATGCACTGCGCAAACCAGCAGCCAACACTAGTAGAATGGCGTTGAACTGGAATCCAGAAACATCGCGCCGCAGGGGACGCTCTTGGTAATGTAGCCTTAAAGAGGAAACTAGAAATTGACGAATCTCTCTCAGCGGCTAAAATTAATGCGAAAGCGAGAAATAGACAACATTGACAACTATTTGTTTCGGCTTTCTACGCCAAAAGCCGGTGGGCTTTCTGCGCCCAAAACCAGTGCAAATAATAATAATAACTGGGCATGCTCACAGAGGCTTAAAATATTCTAAAAAGCAATTTCTCATGAAATTTCGCTAGGTGTTACCGAACTGTTAAGTTATGGGGGCACTAAGTAAATACTGGACGACGGAAAGCGTTGGTCCTGCAGTGTTTTTTGGTGGATTAGAATTTCATAATAAGTCAATAATATGAAAGCAGAATACGAAAGCATAGTTTAATGCGCCAATTAGGAAAACTGCGAAATAGTTTTATATTTTTATTACTAATTCATTTCAGAGAATGGCAGATTTTTTTAGTATCATAGTACTTGAGAATTTTAAATAGACTGCAGCAAGATAAAGGTAAACTTGTCGATAAACAGTCTACGCTTGAATGGAATTTAATCTCCAATTTTGATAACCCAAAGTCACTTGCTCCTACAACTCAGTGCGAAAAACTTCATAAGCTGGCCAGGAGATTCACATACAGAATCCCTCTGACTAAGAGGCAAACTTCGAAATCCCATTTCATATCAATATGATCTATTGACTTTTTCATGGCAAATAGGTGTGCAAACAAACAATCGTGAGCTGCATGCACTTACACAATCTCAATCGAAGGTGTCAAAAATAATACTGACATACGTTTGTATACATTTGTTAAAATATATTTTGTGTGTGCGTGTGGGTGGGTGTAGCAAAATGCAACTAAGTTATTTACAAATATTTGTTTAAACGCAAGAGACACACACACAGAGAGGCACGGCGTGGCAAATAAACGCACAGCCATGCCAAAGCGACAGCCAACAAATGGCAAAGACAAAGTTGACTGGCAGGCAGCTCGTAAATAAATGATAAGCCAAAATAGAAGAAAATAATTGTAAAATGGAAATATGTAATTGTAGAAACGTGCAATGATAGGGCAGTGAGTCTACGAATGAGTGAGAGCGTCAACAGAAGAGACATGCAGTGCGAAGGAGAATGACGAAGGAAAGTGAGTGGACTATGTTTTTTCGGCGCAGTAGCTTTCAAGGGCGTTTCACCACAAGTGGGTGTGCGTATGTCTATGCATGTCTGTATATATACGCTTGGCGCTGTGTGCGACTGTGTTATAAATGAGATTTCGAAGATGATTGGAGTAAAATGCCCGAAAAAACGATTTGCATATAAATGATAAAGGAAACGGAAATAAAACAGAGAGTGTTAGTTGAATCGGATGTCAACAAAGGAAGGATGTTAATTTCGCATAAATAGCAGAATTCGATGGAGATGAGTGAAATAAATGTGATGCTATTCGAAAACGGCCAACTATGTATTTGCCAGCTATGTACGTATGTATGTTTCTATGTTTGTATACGCAATATATGGAGAAGCAAAATGGCAAAAAGCGTTCAAATGCAAATAGGCAAGATATTTATGACTGAAGCAAATACCTTTTTATGCATATGCTGGTGCAGACATACATATGTACGTACATATTAATGTGGCATATACGGATGTCCTTACTTTGACTTTTATAATCTATTTATGAAGTGGCTAACGTTATGCATCATGTGATCCCATTTCCTAAACAGAATTAAGTCATTTTTCTTGTGCGAAAGGTATTTAAGCGGAACAGCGCAGTTTTCTTTTCGGGCTCGTTCTAAGTGGCGCTGATGTCGGGATACTTGAAAATGTTTTAGGTAAAGAGAAATACAAGTCGAAGTCCAAAATAAACAAGACTGAGCTAAAATAGAAACGAAAGGAACTTTGTTTTGATAACTTCGAGTTTATTTATTCAAAATAGTCCCCTTTAGCCTCGCGATCTAAAAGCTTTTCGGAAGAGCGTTTCAGGTCATTGACCGCAATGTCTTTCAGGATGTCGGCACAAGCCATTTGGATGGTCTCTACGGACGCAAAACCTTTTGCTGTCATGGCCAAATGTAATTTTCGAATAGGCAGAAGTCACAGGGAGCCATATCAGGCGAATACGGTGAGTGATTGAAAGTTAAAATGCGATTTCTAGTAAAAAAAAATCATTCACAAGAGTGGATGGTTGAGATGGTGCATTATCAGGGCGAATTCAATTGAGCATCGACTTGATTTTTGTCTTCTCCAAATACAATATTTTGGGTGGTGTTTCGTCTGGAGCGTTCCATTCGGTACTTTGACGCTTAGTTTCAGGTTGATGTTGGAAACACTATGTTTCATTACCAGTTACAATGTTGTAAAGGAAGTTTTCGTCTTTTTTTGCCTCTTTAATGTGGTCTTTCGAATGTTGAATTCTGAGGAATTTTCGATCCTCGGTTAACTTGTGCGGAATGAAACGTGCACAGACCTTTCGTAAGCCCAAATAACCAGTTAAAATGCAGAAACATATCAAGCTACCGAAATGGTTTTTTCATAGATTTATTTTTTAGTTTTATCAGTGTTCCAAAAAATTGTGTTCTATATATTTTGAGTAATTCAAAACTTTTTGCTCCTATTTTTTTTTTTTTTTTGTTTTCCCTGAAAAGGACAAAAGTGGCCCATACCACTTCAATCAAAGAGTTCCTGGAATTTATTCACAAAATACAAAAGACACTGCTCCAAAGACCGATGGGCAAATAAGTTGATCCCCAAACTAGATGAATGGATAAGCAGAAAGCGCGACGAAACAGATTACTATCTAAACCAAAGTCTCAGCGGACATGGTGACTTTCTTGCTCACCTCCACCGTTTTAATCTATCAGATAATTCGACCTGCCCTGAGTGTGACAGCGGAATGAGAGTGCAGAATACGTGACTTTTCACAGCGCCTGATTTTATGAAACGCGCTTCGAGCTCGCAAATGTCCTCGGCGTCGTCCCCACATCAAATATTCCTGTAATGCAAATGATGAACTCAAAATAGAAATGGGAATCAGTAGAAAAGTTTGCAGCATGGACAGTAATAAAACTCCGGAACGTACGCATGCGATGGATATATGATAGAACGCCCAAGAGATGCGCCACCCAAAGAAGTCATTTTGAAACATATCTCCTGTGGGGGTGACTGTATTCACGAACAGACGACAAGCACGAATGCGTGAGGTAAAGCCTAAAGACGAACCCAAGCAGGCGACAATTCGTTGTCGAGTAACGATGTTGCAACTTGCCGATGCCCCATGGGTCACAAAGTAATAGCGTATAATCACAATAAGCAATTAGGAGAGGTACGCAGGTGCCTGGTGTATCTAAAAAGCATAAACACGGCTCCACCTTGATGTACTACCTTAAGCAGTCCCAGGATGGAATCGGGCGAGAGGGGAGGAATGTTATACGGTTAGTGGGAGCATGCCCCACATACCACTGGTACGAAGGCACCTTTCGATGATGTTTCTGACATTTTCGATTTTAACCTCCTCTGAAGGGAGAAAAACACAATGCTCTCGAAACATTTCCGGAACTTTATTTTCGGTATAGCCATCAGAGCCGTCTTTGATTTTTCCATTATTTCCTTTTGGCTGTTAGAACGCCAAAGTGGTTCCCCGTAGTGGTTTTTTGACTCGATCAAACAGACAAAATTGCAGGAAGCCATAGTAGGTGAATTCGAGGGCTGTTGGATGGTATTCGTTTCGTTCTTACGGATAATGATGACACTGTGCGACAGTGTGTTATCATGACGTAAAATTCACGAGTTCTTTACCCAAAAATTCTTTCCTTTTCGGCGAATTGATTTACGGAACGTCTTATTAACTGTCTGACCTTCTGGGAAAAATTCGCGATTGTAATCCATAAAACCCGTGAGTATCGCTTTCCGCGGCCGCCATAGTCAAATAAATTGGTGGACACAATTGGACTACCATTCGGAATTCAGAGAGAACGTAGGTTCGAATCTCGGTGAAACACCAAAATGAAGAACACAAAAGGTTTTTTCTAATAGCGGTCGCCCCTCGGCAGGCAATGGCAAAACTCCGATAGTATTTCTGCCATGAAAAAGCTCCTTATCAAAAATATCTGCAGTTCGGAGTCGGTTTTAAGCTATAGGTTCCTCCACTTGTGGAATAACATCAAGACGCACGCCACGTGAGTTTATGAGTACGACCAGCAATCCAGGCATCAGACGAGTGAGTGGTCTTGGTGCATTCGAAGTTCTCCACTCACTCGTACATACTCATAAACCGACGTCTTATCTCCAGTAAAGATGCGTTTGATCAATGTGGGGTCGGATGCAGCCTTGGAAATCACGACTTTGGCGATATCCGGTGCCTTTTTTGCATGAAATTCAGGTAATTTGGCACCAGTTTTGCAGCAACACACCGCAAACCCAAATCATTAACTACAGTGTCACGAATGGATCCATAAGCAATGTTCAAGTTCTTTGACAGCGCTCTAAGGTTAATCTTTGCTTATTGGCTTATTGATCAACTATCAACTATATGGACTGTCATCCTCGATGGTCTCACAATGTCTTCTGAAACGTTTATGCGAATCGTAAATGGCTGTTTTCTTTATCTTTAGAGTATCATTCCCGAAAGAGTTTCCCAACATTTCTAGCTTTGCACCCCATGGCATCCATTTCTTTACAAATTCAAATCCATTTTTAAAACTGTAAAAAATCGGAGGCACGTGTAGAAGTAGATTTACTCAAGACGGCGTAACTTTTACAAATGTCAAGCAATGGAGACAAAATTTTGATAGGAATGTTAATCACAGATGTGGTAACAGAACTCAAATGAATTGACTTAAAGGTCGTATACGGGTTTCCATGATAGTCGGTTCAACGTTACCGTAAGCAAACGGATTTATATCCGGCCAATAACTTTCATTTCAGCAGCACTGCTACGCATTACGGTTGGTGTTTGTGATATTACAACAGCAATAACAACAACCTGAAAGTAGAATGTCAATATGATCCAAGCAAATTATCCTCTATGTCCTCATAGGCACGAAATTCTTTAAGACAGTTCACGGGTAGGAGACATTTAATATGAAAAATTTTTTTAAGAGAAGAAGGAGCCGTTTTAAAAACACTATTACTATTAATTTTTTATTACTAAATAGCTTTAAAAAAAAATATTTTATTATATTTCTGTATCTTTTATTTGAAAGCCTCCCAGATTCCAATTGAAATATGAGAAAGGGAAGAGATATGTAGTATGTACATTCAATCTTCAATTTTCAATCCTCCGTGGAAAAGGCATTCATGTGGGTATATATATTATGTAAATGGAATAATAATATTCTTCTTTTATTATTTAATCCTACAACTAATTTGAGACTAAAAATAAACAAACGAACACCTGCTGTTGTTCATAGGTTTTAAGAGGTTGTATGGACATCTTTATTTAAAATAAGAATTACAAAAAAAACACAAATACCTTCATTTTTAGTGATAAAAATAACAACGGTCGCCTTGGGATACTAAATCAGCAAAGCTGGCCTCAATACCGGCGTACAGTAAAGAGGTCAAGTCTAGGACGAAGGGCTGGGTAAAGAAAGGTAAGCAAGGAGATTTAATGAAATGAAAACACACTGAGTAAAAAAGCTGTTGCTTACTAATATGCAGAGAGTATCCATACATATGTATGTATGCACAGTGGTGTGTCGCTGTGCAAAAATTAAGTTATTATATTTTTATCATAGGCAAATCTGAGGCAAAATCCCGATCAAAGAAGGATATACAAGGAAATGTAATAAAATTACAGACACCAAAGCCGCAAATTCCTCCATATTTAGGCAAGAAATTCATTTTTTACTCGGATGTAAAGTAGATAGAGCGTGTATATATGTACATACATACTTACGGCCCTGGTTAAATCTTTAACTTTGGCACGTGTAGTGGCATAATTTTAAAAGGAATAATAAAACTTTAAGTAATTCCACAAACAAAAACAAATTTATACTATTAGGATGTTGAGGAAGAAAGAAACATTACTTCAATATGCGAGTGTGCAAGTAAAAACTTGCAAATATAGGGTATTTTTGCTGCTGAGAACCATCGATATCGATAACTATGGTTCGACAACAGAGAATAGCAAACTGTGTTTACATTTCTGTTCAGTAAGATTTGGCAAGTCATTATGAATACTTTTACGCCAGAACACGCTTCAAAATTGTGGAAATTCACTTTGAAAAACATAAATCTGGTCGCGAAACTCATAGAGTGAAGTGTTGAAGCAGACGCCGAAACATCGACTCGTCCTCGTTCTCAACTTGTGAACAGTTTTACGTAAGGATCTTGGCTTAGGTGCCTATAAAAAAAAATACAGTATTTTGCAGTGTTTGCATGGGGTATTGCGGCACCTAGCAGTATTTTTGGATACTGATTCACTTTTTTGTTGGTGAAGTGAACATGATCTGACTTGACATTGTTCAATTTTATGCGCCAAGTCTTCGTCCATGCTTCAATAGCGTTTGTTGCAAATTGAAGTTTGGCTGCAGCTTTTTCAGCACTTTTTCCAACTGCTAGCATGGCTGTGTCGTCGGCAAAAGTGGCGATCAAGCTATTCGGGGGTATCGGCAAATCTCTGAATATATAGAAGGTATAGTATAAGAGTGGACCAAGAATACTTCCTTGCGGAGAAATGCCATCAAATTATCTATCAGATCATAATAAAAAAATTCATTCCAAGAATATTTTTGTTTGGTATTATCATTTTAAGTTTTCAAGATCCTTATAAAACACTCGCTATACTCGATATATGTACAGTGGCAAGCATAACCGCGTCACGATGATTTTTTTTATTTTTATTTATTTTCTTTTTTTTATTTCTTTGATAATTTTTTTTTATTGTTATTGTAAATTTTGAACTTTTTAACATGCATTTTTAGAAAAATGTCATTTACGCAGTTTTATAATCCAATGAATTTTGTTTCCAAAAGTGGAAATTCTGAGCCCCTGAAAATCGCGTTGATTAAAAAAAAATAAAATCAAAATTCCTCCATTGTAATGCTTTATGGAGGAAGAAAACCCAGGAAAAAGAACCAAACGGGCGGGAAAAAGAAAGAAGGAACATTGGATTGGAGAATGACGACCAACAGTGGATATTTATATTTGTAGCCATATCCGCAGGTGTAGCGAGAATTTAGATGTCTGCCTCTTAGCCCGACGAGAGCTAAGGGAACTAAGAAGAAGATGCTGAGATAATTCCACCTCACCCTCCAGACAGCTTCTGCAGAAAGGATTTGAAGCAATCCAGATTATAAAGACACGGATACCTAAAGAACAATGCACGGTAAGGATACTCATCAAATTCGAGAGCCTTAAATTTGAAGTGCCCAGAAGGATCCCGCAACTTTGCACGTTTGCGCACTAACCACGCGCTCGCCGAGTTGATGCGAGGTCCATCTTTCCAGGAGTAGGTTTCCACAGGTTCTCAAGGGAGTAGGTTTCCACACGTTCTCTCAATCCTCTCATTGCGCTGTGAAACTGTTTCGAAGATCTCCTATCTGGCCAGCTCATCACCCCGCAGTTTCCCGCTATGCCACAAGTCAGATATTCCCCAACTAATTTCGAACGCACGAGCAACGAGCCCAGGTTCCTAATTACCTCCTGGCTGGCGGAGAAGAAATTTACGTCCTTTACGTTAATTACAGAAGTAAGCAGCCATTCCAGTGTTTTCTTAGATTTCTGTGAAATTCGTACAATATTTGAACTTAATTTTTTCTAAAAAATTAATTGATTGTAAAAAGATGAAGCGATTTAATTATGTTATCACAAGTGTGCTTAGAACAGCCCACGAATTCTTGGTAGTGGTAACTTTGAACATTTTGCGCCATTTCTCTCAGCCTCCTACGAATTAACGCTGAAAAAGTAAACAAAAGCTTGTTTACCAAAGATAGAAGCAAAATTACCATAATAGCAAAATTTTTGCTACAGCTAAACTTAAATGTCGAATTGAACTTTACTTGAGACTCTGCTGTGTATGAAATTTGTTTATTTTGCTGTTGTGGCTGTTAACTTAGGACATTATTAATATTATTACGGCAAGTATTCCAGCTATTTATACCGACACACAAGTCAGATCGTCGACAAAAAAAAAATCAATTAAATCAAGAATTGAGCAGAGGCAAACAATTAACAAGAAAAATTTCAACATCAATAAATCAATAAGCAAAACTCACATTGTTTTGCAATTTCATTGAATGACCTGAAGGTACGACTAATTACTGGATATCAGCTTGTTTCCACTTTCCACTAAAATTCAGTGAAGAAGAAGCAAAAAACAACAGTTGCAAAAAACCCAAGAGTAGTTCTATACTAACTACTCCCCGACTAGTTTCAAATTGATAATAAATAGAACAGCAAAGGGAGGCGTTTTACACTCTGTTATAAATGATTAACAGTTAGTGTAAGTGTAAAGTGGTCCAAAATGCGCAAGTATCACTAGACTAAGTTATGATTTTGTTTATTCCACTGAAGGCAAAGCAGAAAAAGAACGAACAGCCATTTAAAGTCCCACCAAGTCATAAAACCTGCAAAAATTTCATAGTTACAAAGTTAGTAGCCACGCCTCCTTTAATTCGAAAATCCCGCACAATAGCAGCACCACCAAAAATTAGTACTCGAAAGCAGTTGTTAGCAACTAAGCGAGAAGCAGAAACATTTCGCAATAGGATTAATCTAGTCGAAGTTACGGCATGGTTCACACACATACATATACAAGTATATACATATATGCATACATGCAGCCAAATTTCATACCAACTTCCATCTATTTTTCACCTTTCGTGTCCCCATTCCACGCGCTGCCTAATGAACAACTTTCACATCAAGTAACTTCCTCCATTGCCTACACTTAGGCGCCCATGGCGTCTGGTGGCCTGACATCCAAGTATGTCTTGCCTGCTTAGACTGTCGACATTGATGTGATGCCTGTGTGACTTAATTAATGTTTATTGTTTTGCTGACTTTATTTGTTGTTAGTATTTTGTATACGCAAAACGCTAAGGTTAATTTTATTGTAGTTATTACAGAAAGTTTTCGTTTCTAAAGTCACTGGCGTTGTCAGCGTTTCGTTATCATATTGGACATCGTTAATTTCTGTCAGTTCCTGAGCGTTGACTTTCAATTACTTAATTCGCATCATTTTTCAGTTTTGTTTTTATAGTTGCCAGGGAAATTTTTTTTTTTCAAGACTACATCACCCGAAGTTCGAACGAAAGTCCTAAGCAAAAGTGTGGTTGATGAAAGGTACTATAAAAAACTAAAAAGCGTTATTCCTTCTGCGTTCACGCACTTTATATTCATTGTTTTAGGCAGACAATTTTTTTAATGAGTTGGAAGATCTCCGTACTGTGGAAATCATGAATCTTCTAAAATTGCTGAAAAGTTGACACTGGTTTTAGGAGAGATAGGACAACTTCCGCACGCGGCATCACAATGGGCTACGGGTCTGATTGTGCTCCATAGTGAACAACCGTTACCGCTTAACGCAAATTTTCTTTTGCTAAAGTAATCTTTTCAATTTAATTTTTTTTTATTCAAAGATGCTCACACCATATTTTAGGAAAATTGAGGGTTGAATACATGAAAATAGGACTTGGTTTGTGCGACTTTTTCTCGCATCCGTGCAAACGGAATATAGGCGCACGTTAGGTGCAACTTCTTCTAGTAGGATGACACACCTATGGGACTGATATAAAATCTTTCCGGAACTATACCGAAAGAAAATTCCTTTAACTCTGTGCGATTTCTACAATAGGGTGCAACTTGTCACAGAGCACGACCTGTTATGGCAGAATCGTAGCATAAATTTACCAATAAGCTAATCTCAACTCAAACTCAAAACTCCACATTCCGGCTCAACTCAAACTCAAAACTCCACATGGCTCCCACCTTACAGCGCCAGATTTTTTTGGGGTTATTGCAAACAGGAAGTTTATGTAACAACAACCAAACAATTTGATTGATTTCAAGCAATCCATTCGAACCATAATTGAGACATTTCCCAGTGCGACCCCTTGATCATATATCGCACTTACATTATCGAGCGTGGAGGACATTTAAATTAAATCATTTTTAAAGCAAATTTAAAAAATAAATAAAAAATTTTAATAATAATATTCATCAGCCACCCTGTATATATGTATAAGTATATGCATAGTTTTTTTATGCAGCTTTTAGATATGAAAGATGGGATCCAATTAGATAAGAAGAGAAGATCTCAAATAAATAATGTACTCGGCGGCCACGCAGATTTTCCCAGTCTAATCCCTGCATATCTTTCATTTTCATACGTGGCAGGTTCGAAACCCAACCACGGGCCTTCTCACAGATATGCTTCCCCAAAAATCTGAAGCCCATTTTTCGAAGTGGGCGAATTCACGTGGGAAGTTCAGAATGGTCTCCGCGTCTCCCTCGTATCTACACCTTCTAAAGAAATCGTTATCTGCAGTTAAGGAAGTGATGGCCAGGTGGCCAATAGCCTAGTATTCCGTCGGCAATTCCTTAAAAAATTATATAATCGAGTGTTGACCAGAGTGAAAACAACACTCTTCTGATGCCAAGATTAGTACGCTACTCTTTTCTCCGCCTGAACTTACGAAAATAGCAAAGTTTCATGTGGAGCTGCTGGTCTTCCATCGAGGGCTTCCCCGAGCAGCGCACAGAAGGATCGTCCTATGGGTATATAAAAAGCCAGCCGCTCCCCTGGGACGTAGCCGTAGCAATAATCCTAGCGACCGCAGAGGCCTGTCTGTGGCATCTGATTAGTCTTGGATCTCATAAAGGGCGATTGTGTCGGATAGGAACGGTACGTATAAAACTAAATCTAGCTAACCAAGACTACACAGAACATCGATAGATGGTTCACAACTACAATTTCAGAAGCGATGATTCCCTCTATGAGCGGCTAGGTGAAGTTATGTGTAAAATTGAACAAATTTAGTGCAAACTATTTGAACTGTTGCTTTTTCTTACTCTACGGCTGAGGTACCTCAAATGATTGTAGAAACTCCTCTTTCTCTGATATTGGAAAAAATATTTCTCGGATGGTTTCAACGCGACCAAATTTGTGATTTTGAGGTAAAAAACACAAAGTGTTTCAGATGGATGGAGTTTGAAGATACAGAACTACCTCTATTACTGGATGGAGGTAGGAGGGGTTGGTTGGTTGGTTAAAGTGGTGATTCTTCCAGAATCCAACTAGCGCTTCTACACCATTTTGTTGCCACATCCTCGTAGGTAGGTAGAATTTGCAAAAAAAAAATGCAAGTTCATTGGACGTGATTCAACAATCTGTGCACGAACGCGTGCAAGTAAACAAATATTAATGCCTCGAAACTCATGCTGTATTTGCTACGTAGGTACAATCAACTCGAAGTCATATGAAATGAATGCAGAAGCTTGCGACGAAGTTCAATTAATGCGTTTGAGACGATCATTGAGCGAAAAGGTCACAATGCAAATAAAGACAAGCCCCATTTGTCACATGTTACGCCCGCCGTTATGACTTTGAAGAGCGCCACTTTTTATTTATAAGCCGGGAAAGCAGAATTTGCGTAACTGTGGCTATTACCTCTGTACACGAGAAGTTTTTGTGACGAGCAACCAATAGCCCATCAAAAATATAAGAAAATTATGTAGGTATCAATGGAGATATTCAAGTATGTGTAACCATTGAGGTCGCAATCGAAACAACTGAAACTCGCCAGAGAGCTAACGGACTTTAGAAGTACCAGACCTCCTCAATTCATATGGGACAGCAAATGGTTTTACAAAACTGTTATCTGATTAATTATGGGGAAAATTTTTTAAGCTACATATGTAAATGCTTTTTCCTGCCACCTATGAATAGCACTCGAAACAGACAAGGAAAGTAAAAGTATAGTTAGATTATAATATTGGGTATGGGAATAAGTTTCCGCCCTCATAAAAGATTTTTGAGTTCACTCAGTATTGCCTTTTAAAGAAAATTACAGCTGAAACGAGTCGTATATTGATCAATACTTACGGACATTACGCTCCATCAAACACTACTTATAAAGAGTGGTTTCGACGCTTCCATAGTGGCAATTTCGACGTGAAAATTCTGAAAAAATTGCAAGATTGCAACAATTCTTGGATGAAGACGCATGTTGAACCCTTGATGATATGTCTAAAGAGGTGGATGTTGACAGATCAACTATCAGTAAACCTTTGCAGGCGTTGGAAATGGTAACAGCAGGTAACTGGGTGCCACATCAATTGAAGGAGAGGGATATCGGGAGACGTTTGGTGACGTGTGAGATGTTTCTTGAACGGCAGAAAAGAAAAGATTTTCTACATCGCATCATCACTGGCGATGAAAAATGGATCTAAGAGTCGAAAATGTTGGAGCCTGCCAGATGAACCAGGTCTATCGACAGCGAAAAAAATATTCAAGGCTCAAAGGTTATGTTGTGCATCTGGTGGGGCAGAAGGATCTCATCTATTACGAACTCCTTAAACCATCACTGGCGATCGTTGCCGACTGCAGCTACTCCGTTTGAATCGAGCTCTCAAAGAAAAGCGACCGGAATGGGACGGTGGACATGACAAACTGATTTTGCGATCAGTCCGATCAATGCAATCAGTCCTTATTGGAGAGCGGTTCACTTCTTACGGGAGCATCACAAACTGGCTCAATGAATGGATTAAGTCGAAAGAACTCCAATTTTTCGTCAGAGGATTCCGTATGCTGCCTGAAAGATGGAGTAACGTTGTAGCTTCTAATGGCGCATACTTCACATAATATCATGTATTATTTAATTGTTTAAAGAATTTTTAACTTTGGCCAAGAAATGACGAACACTTCTTCCCTTATTCAATAGATTCTTGCTACTATAACTCCGACCCGAAATTCATTAATTGTTCATTTCATTTTCAATGAAAAGAGGAGGAGGAAACGAGAAAGAGGGTTAGGTAAGGGCGAATAACCGAACAATGACTACTTCGGCAGTGTTAACCGCTTCGTGTTGGTGATAAAATTCAGCAGCAACTTATATCCTCCAGTAGCAAATCTTCCTGTCATTAAGCAGAAAGGACTGCAGACAGCTGGTTGGACTGATGACGGGCCACTTTCTGTGAGCGAATCACATGGAAAAGGTAGGCATCTGAGACAGTGTACTCTGCCCAGCTTGTGAAGAAGAGGATGAGACGGCGGACCACTTCCTGTGCGTCTGCCCCGCCTTCGCTCGAATCAGGTTTGAGGTATTTGCCACTGATGTGTTAAGAAGCGACCATCTTGGCTCCTTAGCACCACAAGATCTACTCAGATTTCTTCGGAGATCCGTTAGATTTAAAGAAAATGGAAGGGGAATCCGAGAGTAGTACAATGGACTTAATTGTGTCTGAGTGCTGCACTCGTTAGTTATCCCGACAATAAAAAAATAATAATAATAATAATATCCAAACCTGATATTTTCGTAGGTCGATTAAGGGAGTTAGCGCCAAGGTGTCTGGATTTAGCCTTTTAAAAGCAGAGCTAAAATTATTTTACTTCATCTTTCAGATAGCACCGCAAAAGGGACTCAAGGGACGAAAGGGATATAACTGTCTCGTCTCAAAGTCTCAACGCCTGAACACCTAACAGTAAAAATATAGTAGATGCATCAAGCACCTCAAGTAAAGCGAGAAAGTAACCATATGTCCATATACGGTCAACGTTAAAAAAGGGTACCCATATACTGACAATTGATTATTTGACAATTGACTATTTATTTATTTAATTTTTAATTTCAATTATTTTTTTATAAAAATGTACTTCATATTACAACAAAAACCATATAAAGCAAAGTTTCAAACTTTCTACAAACTTTGTAAGAACTCGACAAATGTTCATCAAAATTTCAAAGTTTTAACTCGTAAAAAAAATTTGAAACATTGAATTTGGTATAATAATAAAGGTCAAGTTTTAAGTGGTTCAAAAATCCCGCTGATTTTTGAACATTTTTTCTGCTGACAGTGTTGAGGGCATTCTTTCATTTAAACAAATGTAAAGTATTCGTTAAATAGATAAAATTAAAACGTAAAAAGTAAATAAGTAGAAGTTTAAAACTTGTGAATATATAGTGTACGCTTTCTCTTGACGCTGACTGTATATCGTGCATTCTAATAAAAGATATAAAAAGGCAAATGTATAGTAGAAAAGTCAAGGAAATGTTATACTTGGTTATAATATTTACATTTTAATTAAATTTTTAATATAGTTTCCATATGGTTGCATGCAAAAAATGTAAAACTAAAATACATTTTATTACGAGGGTCAATATTTATATTGTGAACCGGCAGACTCCGAAGCTTTGTCAGGTGCTAATTGATATTCCCATTGAAGAGTTTGGCATCTTCACTACAACTTGATTGCAACTACATTTTATCTTAGAGACTGTTTTTGGCTTTAAGGGTATTTTCAGCAACTTGAAAGTTGTGTAAGGGCAAGAAAAATATTCAACTGGTGAATTTTTTCCAGTGATAATTCATTATGATTTTTCACGATTTTTTATTCGAATTTCTATCAAGATTTTTGGTATGCAGTTTTATAGGTGATTAAATTTTAGTTTGGTGGCGCATGTCTCCATTGAAAATGCACATCACTTTTTTATGTGATGAAGAGTTTTCAAAATTTTGCTAATTGCACAAAGCTTCAAAAGTACAATAGATTTATAAGTTTTTTTGTTAGACAATGAATATACTTTTACTAGGGAATATTAAAAAAAAACACGCAAAAGTAAATAGTCAAAACTTGTCAAAATGTTGATGGGCAATAGTTTGACGCGAGCTGTGTGCACTTGAAACGTTCAAAGCAGTCCGCGGAACCGCGTTTTCGAGAGAAGTAAAACCTCACAAAAATTGTTTGCGCAAGAAGCGGTGATAACAAGGAAGTAGTCGCGTGTTTGTTTCCAAAAAGCTAGTCCTGTGGTAACACTGGCAATAGGCAAACGTGTGCTGGTTTATTGTTTATGCTACGCCACCATTTTGGTTTGTTTTTTGCTATCAGTGCTCGTGGAAATCAGCAAGCGAAGCGTCCAAAGACGGTGGAAAGTGCGGCGAAGGTGTTTTTGAGAGAGTTTTTAAGTATTCAAAGCATCAAATTATGGAGCTATTTACTGTATACATAGTCCTGATTTGGCAACTATTGACTTTTCTTCTTCTTCTTCAATTTTTCGTCGTGCTTTTCTGCTTTTATTAATATCATTATTTTATTATTAATGTTATTATTGCTAAAATTTCTTTTTCTTCTTGTGTTGCATTCGACACAAAAAACCATCAAAGATACATTTCAAGTGATATTGGAAAAAAATTCTTGTGAGAATATGTAGTTTGAGTCTACGCAAAAGTGTTTAAATCATAAGCGGAAATGTTTTGAAAAAAAAAAAAAACATTTTCGAAATTAATTTACTATTATTTTTGTTCATGGGACTCGCAATATCATTAGTAACCCTCGTATCACATTTTCTGTGCTACAAAATTTCATATACAATTTTTAGAGTTATTAAAATTTGCAAACCAGCTTGATTGCATACTCACTTTTGCCCCTACCCATACATGCACACACGCACACGCACACTTTCAAGCTACGCCATAACTCCAGCAAAAGCAGAAAATATCTATATATGTATGTACATATAACGTTGTGGCTCTTGTCCATCGTAGCATTTTTACAGGTTTTACTCTGCATTGTTCTTGCAGTTTTTTTATTTTTGTACTTCTTATCATTGTTGCTATAAATTAGACAAGGTAAATGATATGCAGAAAATGAAAAAGTTGAAAACAAATTATGACTATCCATATTGCAACAGCAGCTGTAAAAGTCATAAATTGTTGCATACAAACGAGTAGCAACAATTTACGCTCCCACGCCTGTGAGTATGCAACAAAATGCGCAATTACATCAAGAAAACAAAATGTTGCTACAGAGTGAAGTGAAGAGAATGCGTTCTAATGAAGTGGGGGTGAAATTTATGAATTTCATTTTGAGTCAAAACACTTTTGGTTGAATATCATTGTGACTAGAAGGCATAAACACGAAGTGTAAAAGGAGCAAAATATGCAACTGCATGATATCTAAGTAAATTAAACCAGCTTTAGAGAATTGAATTGAATTGAGATGAGGATGTAATTTGTATTCATGCAAACTCGATATACTTTGATTGCTTATTTAAGTTAAATTCAAAACATTCACACACAAAAATGCTATTTCCCGGTAAGAGGTCGATACAGCATTTTGCCAAAATGTTAACAAGAAAATGGACGACTATGCCATTACTGATATAAATGTAGCCAACTCAATTACATATCTCTTTCAAAGCTGAGAAGCTTTCAAACCCATTGATAAATGCTTTTAATTACCAAATAGTAATACGAGCCATTAAATCAACTCTAGAGATGGGAAAAGATACTTCATAGTTCACCGGAACGTCCTCAATTTGCGAGTATATCCTACCACAGACGGTTCCTCGAATGCTTCATAGAAGTGGTATTGAATTGTTAATAAACTTAATAAAAATGTCACAGGTATGCTACGAGTGCAAGAATATTCGAATGAGTTAAAAAGGCACGCAACTAATGGACAGAGTGATGCAAATTGAAATATATATTTTTAAAAATCGAATTCAGAGTGCGCTACTGAAATTCAAAATATTGTGAACTAGACAGTTGCACTGATGCGGTATACGCAGCAAAAGCGTGGAATAAATTTATTGACTTTTTAATCAATAATCGGTCAACACCACTGACGCAGCGGTAATATCGACGTCGATATGCTATTCGTGTCACGTCAAATGAGAAACATTCCGGCGCTTAGCTGCTCGGCTCGAACAGACTGCAACCACATGACACTTTGCAGGGCGTGGTCGCCACCGAAAGGGTCGTTCAATCGAGAAGATCGCTGCTGTATCTGAGAAGAAGAAACACAAACCAAACAACGAACCACAATTGGTGTTCACCACAGGGGCCCCACAACGAATTTCAGTGGAAAACTTCCAAATGTTCTCCTTCCAAAGTCAAAACAGTGCATTTATGAACGCTTGGTGACCGTCAGTCGCGAGTGAATTACTATCAAACTGCATTTCAACAACGAATTAGAAAATTTCGTGTCGAAAATCATCATGAACGACGAGTCGTATTTCCACTTTAGCGATTACGCCAATAACAATAATCCTCGATAATTCGCGTGTTATGCACGAAGAGCCATCACAACTACTCAAAGCCATTGTGTGGTGCGGCGTTCACGCGAAAGGAGTGAGCATCAACGGCAATACGGCCGCTGTTACTAGCGAGCCCTAAAGGGCTATGATAAACGACTTCTTACTGTCGGGTTTCAAAGAGCTGGGCTTGGTGAGTATATGGTTTCTACATGGTGCAACAGCGCACACAGTACCGGCCACAATGAGTACTATTAAGGAAACGTTTCCTCGTCGTGTAATCTTCCGTTTTGTCGATTTGAGATGACGAGGAAGGTTGACCGATTTAACCAACCCGGACTTCTTCCTTTGGGACTACTCGAAGTAGCAGGTTTATGCTGACAAGCCTCAGTCAAACACAGCCCTTAAGAGGTCCCGGTGGCATAGAACTCGAAAATTTATGGTATTTTCAGGAATTTTTTTACAATAAAAAAAAGAAAAACGATATTTGAATTTTTTAGGATTTTTATTTAACTTCTCTTACATACAAAAATAAAAAAAATAAAAATAGAAAAAAAGCATGATGAGGTTAACTATTACCTCACATAGTTTTTGTCCGGACATGGGTCCTTTCGCAAGTAATTGTGGTGTATGGGAAAAGTGAGCCTACCAAACTGCATTTATGGAGATACTGAGAATGATTATGCGGAGCACACCTTCTTTATATGCGAGAGGTGGAAGATAGAGAGAATAGCTCTGCAACGAGCTATTGGTATCTTTACACCTGAAGAAGTGATCGAGAAAATGATGATAAGCGAAGAAAAATGGAAATCCGTCGGAAATTTTGTGGAGGCTATTATTCTAAAAAAGAAGCGTGAAATGGAAACTTATGTTTAAGACCATCAGGCATAGGTTTCTCAAAACAGGCCACCCTGGACGCAGGGTGAGTAAGTAAGTGTCTTTCTTAAGACGCCGTCTTGGCCCTCTACTTGAAGCAATGCGGGAGCAGTTCTGGGGTGGAGGAAAAAAATCCAAGAGGAGGGATATTTTTAATGGAATCACCACACACGTAAGAGCGACGGTTATTATATGGTGCGAAGGCATTTTTAACCCAACCTCACCGCCAAAAAAAAAAAAACAAAAACAATACCAGCAACTTTTAGCGTTCACAACTCACATCCCTTGGTGAGCACGGGATAGCAGTTTTAATTTAAGCGGGTTCATATTCGAGTAGTGGGCTATAAGTTTCGGCTATTAATAAAAAAGCTTAAGAAAAAATCTGAGGTGGGGGTATTTTTCAGAAATTGAGAAAAAAAAGGATTTTCCAAGCCGTTTTAAACATAAATATAGTTTTTTCCAAAAAATATTCAATTTTCTTTTGGGTATATTTCATACTAAAAATTAAATGAAAGACATAAAAATGTTAAAAACAACCGAAAATATTTGACATTAAAAAAATTCTATACCAAAATTTTCAACAATGAATAAATCTGAGTATTATTAAATTTTATTCAAGTGAAAATTTAGTGGTTTTACTGGTACGTATTATACATTTGACTATAGTTAACGGGAAATTTTTTAAACAGAACAACCTTACATTGTATGAATTAATCCATATCCATAATACGTAGGCATTTAAACGATTTTTTTTTTTGTTTTATTTTTTTTTTTCTCTGTATTACAAAGCCCGCCACGAACTGCGAACATTGTACAAATTGTTCACTTGTTCTCTCTTCAAAGCCATCTTCAAATGCCCACAGGGTATGCTCCGACATACATACATACATGCATACATTTATTCACTTGTAAACCAGCAACGTTCGCTTGGTGGTCTTATGACATTTGGCATTACCAAATTACAATTACGTGCAATTGAATTATTTATAATTTGAGCCCCTTCCGGTTTCCGTATTCCTCGCAATACTGATTCAGCTTTTTTCAGAAACTACAGATATTTACCGCAAACACGTTGCAATTTGAAAGCTTCGCTAATGATGCCTATTGATTACTTAATTTTGTTTTTAATTTTTTATTAGATTTAAAAAATTTCTCTCTCTCTCTCTCTCGCGAATACTTGTGCTTTGTTGGGGGTTGGTGTGTGCCGCTGATTGTTTGCGTGCGTGCGTTTAGTTGATGTTAAACTTTGCATTTTTGTTATTATTCATGTTAGTGTATATTATATGTGTATTGTATGCACATTAGGGTGCGTCACTCTCCGTACAAAAAAATTCGGATTACTGTTCTCTATCGGAATTATAATTTTTTTTTTTTAGTTTTCGAAATATGTAAGGATTTATATGAGCACCACTGATTTGAAAAAAAAAATTAAAAAACGACTTTTTACAAATAAAATTAAATTAAAAACAAATTGTTTCAACAAATCACCTCAGACGTTAGACTAGTTCAAGTCTAAAAGATCTTCAGAAAAAAGTTGAAAATAGTATGTAGTGGGCTGATCATTCAAAACAAAAACCACAAAACAAAAAAATCGGCGCCGTTTTCTCGTCGAAATGAGAAATTAGGAAACCTAAAAAATTGAGTTTTTTTATTAATAAAATTTATTAAAGAAATATTGCAGTTTTCTTGTGCTATTTTCAGATGCAATACGAAGAGTTTTCTCAAGACGTGTGACAACATTTTCGTAATGTCGACATATAATGGAGCGGACATTTTTCGCGAGAAAAGCAAACGCTATTATTTGATCTTCGTTTCTCAAGTGCTGGCCAAAATAAGCGGATACTCTACAAATTTCCATACCCTGCGGAGTTTCAATTCCTCAACTCGATGTTATACACCCTCATTTTTCAAAACATCGCTGCCAACTGTTGCTCTATACAAAGTGAAGA
Source organism: Anastrepha obliqua (assembly GCF_027943255.1). NCBI lineage: Eukaryota > Metazoa > Arthropoda > Insecta > Diptera > Tephritidae > Anastrepha > Anastrepha obliqua. The sequence continues at coordinate 63,491,659 of NC_072893.1, read as the reverse complement.
GTTTGTTGAAATCTTCGACATTCTGGAACACATTCCCAGTTGATCACTACTGACTTGAATGTCGTTTTGCACTTACTTCCCATCCACTTTTACGTTCTTTCCATCGCAGCTCAAAGTGCAATCAAATTAAAGGAGCTTGGCCTCTGGAAGCAATCTCTCAAGGGATATGGTAGCATTTTCGGGTAGTTAACAACGTATTTCTCCGAACTTCGAACAGATCTCTCTATACGCAAACTAGGGTTTGAGGGTCGTGCTAGAGCAATCTTTCCAAATAGGCAGGATTGGATCGAGGGGAAAATCTGCGCCGAAGCTTGCACCTCTGTCTTCACTGACGACTCTAAGATGGAATCGGAAGTCGGAGCAGGGTTTTTTTTTCTATATCAGCCTATTTATCTATCTCCTTTAAACTGCCGAATACTGCAAGTGTTTTTCAAACAGAAGTATTTGCGATGCTGCAGGCATGCCGCGCTCAAAGCTCTAACGACGCAGAACCAAACTAGTAAGCTTCTGTAAGGAGGAGATCAAATCTCTTGGGATATTTTTCTAATCTGGGTTCCAGAATATAAGAACATAGAGGGAAATGAAATTGTTGATGAGCTTACCAGGAAGAGGACTGAATTGACCTCAAGGCCCTCCTACCCGGTGATCGGCATCCCCCTGACAGTTGTTAAAGGGGAACTGCACAAATTATTTCTCAGGAAAGCGCAGAAAAGATGGAGCTCTATTTCTTCATGTGCTATTTCGAAAACGCTTTGGGCCCAGTGCAATATACGGAGGACTTTAAAGGTCCTGGGGATTCTACGCCATTCCATTTCCAAACTCACAGCTGTGTTTACCGGTCATTGGACGATCGGCACTCGCGCAGAAAAGCTGGGGCTTCCTTTCAGAGAAGGAGACTGCTGAGCACTTTCTTTGTAAATGTCCAGGTTTGGCAGTTAGACGATTAAAGTCACTTGGTGCTTCTTTCTTCGACAGTCCGGGGCAATGCGCCCACCTAAATCCCATCAATCTTCTCCATTACATTAACAGCTCTGGTTTGCTGTAGACATCGTCCTGTTGCAGGTCTTATAATGGTATCGAAACGGCGCTTCAGCGCTACTTAAGGAGGGCCAGTGCGGTATTTCAACCTTTTCACCTACCAACTACCTACTACTGACCCAAACGCTTTGCTCAAAGCCTCACTACCCACATTTCGAAAATATCATTTCATTTATTCATAAAACATTGCTGCTACTCACTACAAACCTCAATAAAGGAACAATGAAATCCAATTTACAAAAAAATTATTTGATTTTGCTTTAAAAAAGAAATCAATTTCCAAGGACCCTGTATAAAAAAATATACATACTTAGTATGTGCACAATAATCTTTATTGAATAATTTCCTTGCACAATAAAATAGAAATGTATATTAACAAAAAAATTTGAAATTTTGGTAAATGTAAATAAAGTATTTTCTGCTTAACTCAAGCAAAAACAAATACACAAACAAAACTCCACGTTCTTTTTTTGTTTTCAGGTAAATTTGACATTATCGCATTGACCCCGTTTCAGCACTCGTAACCTGCAATGCTCTGCAATTTTCCTAACAACTCGGGCGAACTCTGGCGCAAGTCCTAGCAAGCTGATACAACAACCAAACTTCCGGATGAACCAGCCAACTTGCCAACCTGCCAACCAACCAGGAAATAGACTTCAACAAGCAAAGCACGAAAACAAAACAAACTTATGAACAAAGAAATCAACGAACGCAATATAACAGTAAAGCAGTAAAAGCCTTGCAAAAACTGAAGAAAGTTTTTGCAAAGTCAGCATATCAAACTACAAAAACAAACAAAGAATTTAAACTTAAAACTAAAAGTCGGCTATGAAAAAATTCTAGCATAATTTAGCGAAAAGTGAACTAAAGTAGCCGAAGGAAGGAAGGAGGAGAAACGGTGTGAGGGAGGTAGTATGAGATGCGGACAGCACAACTCGCATAAATGACATTTTTATCTAAGCCATTAATCAGTGAGGCTGTAAGGTAGAGGAGTAGGTGGAACGCAAAGGGTACCATTCAGGATACATTCAGGATAAGTGCTGATGGTAGGAGAAGTTTACTCTGGTTTTTCGTGAGTTTAAATTTTAGTGTACATTGGTATAATAGCAAAGTTCAAATTGTTTTTCATTTTTGACATAAAAATGGCGATTAAATTAGTTGATTTTAAAAATTGGCAGCCGATTGTAAATTAAAGTAAAAAAGATAAACTCAAATTAAACTTTGTAGAACTAAAAAATGTCATTGTTATTTGAAACAAGAATAACAACTTAGTTCCAGATTTCTTCAAGAAAAACTCCACGTAAATAACCTACCGAAGCATTTATATAAGTTAACACATGAAAACCCTCACCACCGTGATACATGAAACCCTTTGCTGCAGAGCAGACGATAGCTTAGGAATTCTGGCAAAATGCAAGCGCGTGAACTGCTCGCGTCAGCTTATTCCCACACCTCATTGAATCCAAGCTTACCTGCGAATGCTACAAGCGCAACCTGAAGCAAGAATGCCAGCGGAAACGTCCACAACAACAACGTCAGCGCGAGCTACACCAACAGCTACACCGTCGCCGAATTGTGCCAAGAATAGGGACATATAAGTAGGTGAAATTATTTTTAAGTCTTTACTTGTAATTAGCTCTTTAGTAAACCAACAGAGCATAGCGCTTAAAAAATAACTTAGTGTTTTCAATGAGCACATAGTGCTCCATAACAGCAAACCATAATATATACAGGGTTTGATTGAAAAGTAATGAGCCTTCCCACGCGGAGCATCTGCCAAGCGATCAACCGAATCGGCTGGTGGGGGAAAATGATCGTTGGACCTTCCCCTTCCACTAGAAACCGGTTTCAGTTCGTTGGCAACAGCGGGGCAGTCAACATCGCTTCGCGCGTGAAAGCTGTTTTAAAAGTGGGTTAGGATTTTGCAGTGGCGAAAATGTAGCGATCGTTGGAGCAACGTTACTCAATCAAATTTTGCGTAAAGCTAAACAAAACGAGTACCGAAACCATTGGGCTACTCAAGGAGGCTTACGGGGACCAATCTCTGTCCAGTGCCCAGGTAAAACGGTGGCACAAGCCGTTCAAGGAAGGCCGGGAGGACGTCGAAGACGAACAGCGATCTGGAAGACCTTCGACTCTCAAGGCATCGTCCACAAGGAGTTTGTACCTCCAGAAAGCACTGTAAATGCGGCATTTTACAAAGAAGTACTCCTTCGGCTGAAAAACCGCATCGCCCGGGTTCGACCTCGTCAACAATTGGACCCTTCATCACGACAATGCGCCGGCGCACACCGCCTTCCTCTGCACCTCTGCATTGGCCAAGATGGGGGTTCCGGTGCTTCCCCACCCTCCCTACAGCCCAGACCTGTCCCCACCGGACTTCTTCTTGTTCCCGCGCCTGAAAAGAAAGCTGTAGGGGAGCCGTTTCGACTCCATCGAGGCGATGCAAAAAACTGTGACAGCCGAACTGAACGCGATTCCGGCGAATGAGTTTAAAAAATGTTTCCTGCAGTGGAAGGACCGCTATCAGCGGAGTATTGACGCTCAAGGGTCCTATTTTGAAGAATATTAGTTGTATAAGCCAAAAGGTTTAATAAAACTGCTTAAAAAAAATACGGCTCATTACTATTCAATCAAACCCTGTATAGTGGCCAAGCTCCTCCTCTTACTCTTTTTGTGGCGTCTTGATGTTGTTCTATAAATGAAGGGATCAACAACTTTAAGCCGAACTCGAACGGCAGATATTTTTTATAAGGAGTTTTTTCATGGCAGAAATACACTCGGAGTTTTGCCATTTACTGCTCCGAGGGGGCGACCACTTTTAGAAAAAACGTTTTCTATAATTTTGGTGTTTTTGAGCTTCGAACGTACACCCTTTAATAAATAATACTCTTTATTTCGATTCCAATCAATTTGCTTTGGCTACGAAATGATTCCCACTGAGTCATCGAAATAATAAGAAGCGATTCGGCACTACTGGGAATAGAAAAAAGCAAATCAACACAAAAATAAGGAGAACTTGTATGGTTGATCCTTTCAACCCAAATATAAATGCAAAACAAGCTCCACAGAGGATGTGCACCCGTAACAAAGCGATAGTAGATCCTGGCCTCGATCAGCACCACAGCTGCTTAGAAACACCGCCTGCTGACTGGTGACGGTGGATACCTTCATTTGTTTGGTTATGTTTGATCAATTACAGTCAATACCGCTGTAGGGATTCCTCGTCCAGTGGATCTCAATAGAAAGGAAGAAGCTGTAGATAGTCAAATGGTCAGCCCTCATTGGGATCAATGAAATCATTGGAATCGAACCCTTCCTACTCAAACGCTCAATGCAATGTTAAATATAGCACCCATGGGCATCGTACGCAAACTGCCGCAGCACATGCCGCAATCAGATTGAGAGGCTAGTCCTACAAGATTAAACTCAGCTAAGGGCATTCCACTTTGGGATTATATCCGTGGCGACTGAATAATACACACTCTCGCTCAGTTCGAGCGGAACATTCGCGATTTATATTTCCTCGAGGAAAGAGTCGACGGAGTACAGTATTTGGAGGCAGAGGCTATTGAACTTGTTCACCAGATGGCTCGAAGTTGAATAGAAGAGCTGGCGGAGGATTTATTCTGCTAGGAGCTCCGCATCAAACTCAAAGTTGAGGCAACCGGACCACCGTAGTAGCGCCTCCAAGCGAAGGTAGCCGCAACCAAAGAATCTGCTGATTAGCTGCACACCTGTGTAACAACTAATAGGGGTGTAAACAGTTATTACGACTGCCAAACGGCAATTACGGCACTGAACTCGATGATGTCGCGCTCGAAACTGGTCGGGTAATGTCCGGCTTTCTTTCACGGCACCCGAATACTCTGAAATTAGGCTCATTGAGGTACCTGGTCACAGGGTAGTGCGGGAAATTGCTGTAACTATCCGCGTTCTGCTTCTGAAAAGGTAAGTTTCATGACAATCCAACGAATGCTGGTCAAGTGCACTAGCGTGCGAGAGCCTGCTGCCCTTGTGGATCGAAGACGCTCCGCTGAGCTTCTAGGGTTAACAAATACTTAGCTTTGGAATTTTGTGGGTGCTCTTACCGGAAATTGTTCGCTAGGTATGTGGACTTGGCATTACTTTAAGTCTGTTTTGCAGTAGCTTCCTGGAGGTTGAGCTGGAACCATTTCCGCAGCTGTTCTGCCCACGTGGGGCTAAGATTTAGGTATCTTAGCTCGCACTTCTTTGGTACACTTGTGGATATAGCAGGCCAAAACGCAAGTACCCTGATGAGATTCATTAACGATATGAAGTATCCCAACCGTGATTAGGTGTGAGTGGTTTTTGCTTTTCCATTTTTATTGCTAAGTAATGACATAATGCAACTTTGCTTTTCGTGCCAAATAGGTCATTTCTAACTTAAAAGGCTCTCTATCCAAACTTTGAGTAAAAATAATTTATTTTTGAGTTTTCTTACTACTAAAAAAAAAGTTTTTTGTTTTTGAATTCTATCCTATATTTTGTGCCCTTTTTTGGATTGGTTCAGTTTTGGCGGAACATTGATAAAATGACGCGAAGTTCAGTTCGATTAGGCTTTAGCTTCGAACTCGGACTCACCTTAAACAACGGCTTTCGAGCGTTCACTACTTAGAGCAAATCAGGTTTCTGAGTCTGTGTACAATCGCGGGGCCGCCGCACAGTGGTAATATTTTCACACATTTTGTTCAAAAATAGCTACAGGATTGAATTTTTTACCAATTTTAATACTTTTCTTTAATGATCGTAGATGATTTTGGAAGAAATTGTCTAGGCCCGAATTTCGATATTTATTTTGTTTTTATTTTATCAAAACACACCCTTGAATAAGGGTATTTTTAGGAAAAATTCAAAAAAAAACTTTAAAAACAAAAAATTGTATGTATTCAAATTCGGTTTTCGAATTTTTTTATTGTAGTTCTAATCAATGGTAATATTGTACATCACGGCAAGTACGCAAATTTCCAACCCCCTAAGCGGTGAAATCATCCCCTAACTACATTAAGGCTTAAAAACTATTTTTTTCAAGGAAAAACCTGAAATATTAACTAGAAAGTTAAAAATAAAAATTTACGCAAACGTTTCTGGGGTTGCTGACCTTCAAATAGAAGATCAGTTCAAGGTCAAACATCGAATATTCACCGAAAAAATTTCAAAAAATGTATGTCCACTTTTTTGGAGTTGCGGAATCCTAACTCGCTGTCCGTTTGTCATTGCGGGGTCAAATTGAAGGTCAGTTCAATGTCAAAAATAGAATATTCACCGAAAAGTTAAAAAAAAATTATACAAATGTTTTTGGGGTGGCTGATTCCGAATTCATCGCTCGAAAATTATTAAAATCGGTCAAAAATTGCCTTCTCTATGAGTTTTTAACAAAGAATTTTGACAAAAAATCCGCATTGCGCGCCGTAGCTGTATATACTAATGGCCGCTTAGGCACAGATTCGAAACCTCGGGCATGAAATACCAAGTCTTTTCTAATAGCGGGGCCACCTCGGCAGGCAGTGGCAAACCTCCAATTGTATTTCTGCCATAAAAAAGGTCGTCATAAAACCCTCTACCATTTGAAGGCGCCATAAAATTGTAGGTCGAACAGTAGATGCAACAACGTCAAAACGCACGCCACAAATAGGAGGAGGAACACAGGCAAATACTCAAAAAGGGTGTAAGCGCCAATATTTGCATATATTCGAGGTACGAATTGTTGATTTATAACGGAAATATATTTGCCCTAATTACAAGTATATTTTATTTCTTTCATTAAAATTAGAAAAGAAAAATTACACATAAGCCAACTTATCCTTTTTGCGTGTTTTTTGTCTTTTGTTATTACGCGCGTGGATGAACGTACCTGCAAAAGAAAAGAAAAAGAATAAAATTAGTTCAAGAAAAAAATTAGTTTTATTTTCAATTAGTTAGATGTTATTTTAGCATGAAATTTAAGCACAATAAAGTGATCTAAAAACTTGTTACGGAGCTTTTTCACCCACTTCAGAATATTTAATTTAAATATTTTTAATAAAAATTTCAACTTGCCACGCACGAACTAGCAAATATTTACTTCATGCCGCTATCTTCCAAATTTATTCAATGCTACGGAATGAAACTAGCGATGAAGCGGATAGGGTGGAGAAACCAGAAGCCGAAAAGGGAGGGCAACATGTGCCAGAATAAGCCGAAATAACGATAACAGCGAAAATGTTGGCAAGTTGGCAGCAATGCGCACAACATTGCTCCATTGGAAGCATACTTTCCGGCGCAACAACACTTTTTTCGAAGCTATGTAGCAAAATGAAGCTGAAGCGAGCTAAGCGACGGACGTGCAGCAGCAAAAACGAAATGCCAGCGATATAGTCAGCAATGGTGAACGGCGAATGGCGAATGGCCAAAAGGCAAATAAGTAAATGTTATTGCTTATTTTCGTTACTGTTATTGTTGTTGTAGTTATTGCTATTTGTACTTGGTTCTGCTGGTATGCGTATACTGCCAGCGGTTTGTTTTTTGGTGTATATTTGCGCTGATGTCTCGCGGTTCGTTGTTATCGCTCGGCTTGGCTTGGATTTGTTATTGTTTTTGTGGTTTTGTTGCTGTTCGCTGTTGGCTGCTGGCTGGGGGCTGTGGGCTGTTGGCTGTTGCACTTTTCATTAATGCGAAAAACGACAGACAAAAGTTTGCATGCCACTTTATGAATGTATGTATGCATGCATGCAAGTATTTGTGTGTGTGCGTGTGTATGATGTGAATGTTGCATGCACTTTTGTTCATTTCGAAGCACTAGCGTTCATATCTGACCACTCAGCTCGGCCCATTTATCATGCAGCATAATACCCATGAATAATTCAAACAAATTGCAATGACAGTGAAAGCGTAAGCACACGAACAAACCCCAAATGCAAACAAACCAACACGAACCATTGCACACATACATGCAGACGAGTGCACAAAAAGTTAACGGGTTTATATTAATGAAAGCAAAAAAAAACAAAAAAAAAATTACACAAAACTAAAGCCACAAACAAAAGTGCACTACAAATGAGGCGCCACCAGAAGGATGTTACGCAAGGCAATCAGGCCGAAATGAAAGTGCAATAAAGCTTCTTTTTGATGGGATGGAAGGGAGGACAGGGCCAGTGAATCATGTGGGGTATATCGGTTATGAAAAATTGTTTGTGAGAAAAGTAGCGAAAATAAAATTTAAGGCCGCAAACCGCAGCAGTGAAGCAGAATTTTTTTTTTTACACAATACACACATACATACATACATACATATTTATATCAAGGAAATCAGCATGGCACTACACTAGCTGATGTCAATTCGATTTAAGCCTGTGACATTTATTAATACTCTTCCATGTTCAACATTTTCTACACTTTTTTTCTTCTTACTGATCTTTTTATTTTTTTCTAATAGTTTCTCACAGCCATTCGTTTTTGCTGCAGTTCGCCACTCGCTTTAACCGCGCGCACTTGTGCACACTGGGTTATGCAATTTTGTTCACAGCATAAAAGATTCGAGATATATATGGGCATATACAAGGTGGCGCTAGATTAATCACCCAATTCTGTTTTTGAATAACTTTTTTACTAAATAAAAAAAATTATTTTGGCTGATTTGAAGCTATATTTTAACCTTTACGTGTCGCGTTGCGTGTCTGTTTGTATACTGCAGCTATCTGGCTTCACAAGTATCAAATATGATTAACGTACGACACCATTCGCAAAAACTATAAATCTTCTGAAAGTATGATTAATTTTGCGCCACCTGTTTAATGACACTGTGAACACTGGTGCACAATTTTGGCATTTATTTATTTTTTAAGAATTTTTTATATTTTATAAAAATTTAGTTCACCCTACAACAAAAACAAAACGCACAACTCAAAGTTTCAAACTTTGCAAAAATAAAAAAAATATTATTTAATTTATAGATAAAAAATATTATAAATAAAATTGTGAACACAAAATATGCTAAATAAAATTATGAACAAAAAATATGCTAAATAAAATTATAAAAAAATAATAATTTAATAAATAAAAAAAAATAATTCAATAAATAAAAACCCCAAATTGTTTTAAATTTAGAAATTCAAGTGTCAAATATGACATCATTTGACAAAAATTGTAGATCTTTCGATAGGTTAATTTTGTGCCACCTTTTCACAGGCACTGTGCACACAGGTGCAAAGTTTTGACATTTATTTATTTTTTTTTAGGATTTTTTTTGAAGAAAATGTATGCAATGATATTTCATAAAACTGTAGTTCACACTAAAACAAAAACCATAGAATTCAAAATGTAAAACTTTACCAAAAATTAAAAAAAAAAAAAAATTTATTTAAAAAATTCAAAAAAATCATAGTCAGAGTCAAATCTGGATAAAGCAGTTTTGTAGCCAACCTAATTTGTGTCAGTTTAAGGTAACTTAAAACTTATATTGATTTTTGCTAATCTTCTTTTATTGACGATTCATTTTCTCCCACGAAAATTTTTTAATTGAGTTGGCAACTAAGTAATTGCGGATTTCACGCATAGGATCGGATCGTCACAGTACAACACGTGAGATTGCAGAGAAGCTTCATGTATCGCAAACATGCATTGAAAATCACTTAAGGGGGGAGCCTGCTTTAGAGGCTTCAAAAAATCAATTTTTTTTTACATAAATGTCTTTCCAAACTATCCAAGAATGTGTCCTCAAAATTTCAGAAGCAAATTCAAAATATTTTCGCAGTTACAGAAGAAATTGTGAGCAAGCGTCGAGCAGGTATACGAGCGGCCGGATCGCTTTGACGCGCGATTTCTCAGTTTTTTTTACGATTTTTCCTAATTGGCGGGAAAGATAGGGAAAAAATTAAACGCCCTATGGAAATGAGATAACATTGATTGTATTTGGAATTAAATTCTCTTCTAGTTGAACCTGAAAAACCTTAAGAAAGTTATGACTAACCCACTTTTTAAACAATCTAAAGTGAATTTGTTTTTCCAAAAAAATGAATTTTTTTTAATTAGCGAAAAATTGTTGAATTTCTCACTTTTCGTTTAATTTTCTTGGTTTAAGTAGAAGCTATAATATACTAAAATAAAAAATTTTTTGGGTTTTTGGTTTCAGATGAAAATTGCGACCTGCATCTTTCCCGCCGCACGACACATGCACACTCGAGGCGCCTCGGCAAAATGCTTGTACCAGGCATAATATGACATATATTGAATTAATGAAAAAATTTGAGAAGACTGCTGAATATATATAACAATAAAACCTCAAAATTTCGTTTCAGTCGAATATTTCTTTCCTTCCTAAAAAATCCACGAAAAAATCGATTTTTTGAAGCCTCTAAAGCAGGCTCCCCCCTTAAAACAACTTGGCTCAAAAACTCGATACATGGGTTCCTCACGAACTGGAGGAAACGCATTTAACGCAACGCATTAGCAGCTGCGATTTCCTAAAGAAACGAAATGAAAGTGCTCCACTTTTAACTGGCGACGAAAAATGGGTTGTTTACAGCAATATCAAGCGGAAAAGATCGTGGAGCAGGCCAAGTGAACCAACTCAAACCACATCAAAAGCTAATATTCATCAAAAGAAGGTTTTGTTATCAGTTTGGTGGGATTACAAGGGAATTGCCTTCTTTGAACTCTTACCACCCAACCGAACGATCAATTCTGATGTTTACAGGTACATTAAACGACTAACGAAACTAAACAATGCAGTTGAAGAAAAGTGGCCCAAGTTGACAAATCGAAAAAGTATTGTATTCCATCATGGCAATGAAAGGCCACACACATCTTTGGCTACTCGGCAAAACTTGTTAGAGCTTCGTTGGGATGTTTTGCCACTTCCAGCATATAGTTCTGACCTTGCACCATCCGATTACTTTTTGTTTCGATCTGTACAAAACTCCTTGAATTGTGAAAATTTCAATAATGATGATGATGTCAAATCGTACCTGATTCAGTTTTTTGCTAATAAAAACCAGAAGTTTTATGAACGTGGGATTATTATGCTGCCTAAAAATCAAAATGGGCAATACATTACAGAATAAAGTTATTTAGTTCCATGAAAAAATTTTCTTTGATTTTGTAAAAAAAATTCGCAATTACTTAGTTGCCAACCCAATATATATTATAATTCATTCCATTGAAATTGAAAAACAAAACGAAATACGCTAAAATGGAGTAGGACTAAGTTGATCGTTATGGTCCAAGAATGATAGAAACAATATTGCGCCCATCAGAGAGATCGCACACACGAATAATCTGGTCACCCAGATCACCAATTGCACAAATATGACGTCAAGAAAATCAGCTGATTCGTAAATATGGCTCTACTGATACCAAAGTAAGATTAGAAGATACTGACGAGGCTCGAAGTTGTCTACTTCGCTACCCTTCACTAAAATTGAGCCACTGATAGCACTTAAGATAGTGTAGAAATTTAAAAATAGTCGACAAGTGAAGTCTAGGACCGCTGAATACTGAAAGAACGTTGTTGTTCTTGAAATTAATCTATTGTTGTATTGTAACAGCGTAAATCCTTTTTATAAATTATTGGCTAATGCTATTTTTTAATTGTATTTATATTTAAATTTTAGTCATTGGCCGAATATGAATGCAGACCATTCGGGTGACGTGGGCCCGACTCTCATACGTACACACTTTGGAGAAAATATGCTTGAAAGTAGCGGTGCATTGATTGTGTCCAAGCTCAGAAACTCTACTACAGAATCAAGTTAACTCAACCTTGGTTGCCTAACAGAAAATGTTATGTTAACAGTGAGAGCAGTACTACAAATGTAAATGTAATGAATATACAAACAAAAGAGGGATCATTAATTAAGGCACCTTTCTGATCTACTCTGATGTACTCTACTACAGAATCAAGTTAACTCAACCTTGGTTGCCTAATAGAAAATGTTATGTTACCAGTGAGAGCAGTACTACAAATGTAAACATATTTTACATGATGCTTTCAGGCGGAGTGAGAGTAATGAGTATACAAACAAAAGAGAGATCATTAATTAAGAATTTCGATCTAGAATTTCGAAAAAATTGATTTCTTTTTCATGTTATGATAGTTTATTCTTTCAAAAATATATTTGCAAATTCTTATATTGAAATTCTTTGTAGCTGAAACGTTACAGTCCTTTAAAACGAGACCAGTTTGGAGTACGACGCCCAAGTATAAGCGCGTTAAGCGTGTTTTTCCCGAAACTATTTTTTCCGAGTTGGTGTTGGTAATTTCGCAAAAAGTACTGAACCGATTGACTTGAATTTTTAATATATTATTGAGTAGACTTGTGGCTCTCTCTCGCGGGTAGCAGAATTATAGTTTTATAATCAATTTTACTATTTTTTTAAGAGCGAGAACGTGAAAACATCCTTTTTTTTGTGTTTCCAATAAACAGATAAAATATCTAAAAACAGTTTTTTTTTTGTAAATCTGGTACCATAGCGACATATCTCCTGATGACTAATCGACCGAATTTTGTTTTTCAGACGTACCTGAGCAGCCCAATCAGTTACACCAGTGGCATGTGTTACGTCAGGTGAAGCAATTTTTTTATTATTGTCATTGAAAAAATATTTTTTTTATAAATAAAGAATTGATCTAATGAATAAAAGCGATTTCCAATTGATACCGATTGTTTGTCTTCAATTTCCAGCACCTTCAATTTTCACGTCTCTTGACCAAAAGGGTGTCTTAAATTTTGTATAGTGGATTTTTGTGCCGATAATTACTTTTGCTTTATTTCTAGCACAAATATATATAAATGTGTATTTCCATTTTTTGAAATAGCGAACACAAAATTAATAAACAAAGCAAATCCAAAACTTTCTTGATATCAAAATGCAGGCATCTCTGTTAGCTCTCTGTTGAAAGCAGACCTCTAAGGTGAAGCAGAAGAAAAATCAGTTACTTGAGTTTACTCAAGGAAACGCATGAAATTTCTGAAATCGAAAAGAACACTTAATTGCATTGGACAGGTAGAAGCAGTAAAACAAAAACAACAAAAGCGATGCATTTTATACATTTACGTTTGGTCGCTAGAATGTCAAACTCAATAAACAAAGATTGGCAGCATTCTAAAATAATAAACAAATTTAATTTGGAGGCCATATGTGTTAAACAGAAAAAAATATCCACTGCTATTACCTGTTGAATGCGTCTTAATTGCAGGTGAATTCTCGCTGGCAATAGAATATTCGCTTAAAAGCATTGACTTTTTTATGGTTCTCATTTAAATACTTTGCATATCAATTAAGCTGGTAAAAATCAATTTTTTAATTTTTATAAATCGCATTTATTCATTTCGAATGTTTGGCATGGCCTGGAATACGAGAGCTTTTTAATAGAATTATTTTTTTGTTTTTTTTTTTTTTAATTATTTCTATTAAAACTTTTAAGCTGGGTTTTCTGTGGTTGACAATATTTCAGCAACAAAAACGAGAGCATCCAATAGCTTTTAGACGACAGTAAAACAATATCGGAGTAAAAAAAGTAGGTATTTTTTTCATTTCATACATCAAAGATTTGGTCAAAAACAACAAAAAAGTACTACTTGCAAATCAGTGCAATTATTCGCAAGCAAAATGAAAAAAAGCATAAAAGATATATTACATAACTACAATTCATTTCTGTGAAAAAACAAAACGAAAAAAATCACCATATCAATGCATATGAAGCCTTAAAATATACTTTTTATTTCAATTGCACACAAATATCAACAGTTTAATCCTTTGCTAGCCAACAATGCACGTTTTTAACCGCTTAGTACACAAACACACACACACATATACATACATATACGCATGTCTATATATATATATATATATATATACATATGTATGTATGTGTGTTTGATTATTTGACTCCCACAGCGCACTGGAAATGTATTCGCAGTTCACTAACTCTTCTTCTACATCACTTCACCTCAATTACTTGTACATATCCGCTGGTGTGCGCCTATGCTTTGTATGTATGTGTGACATGTTTGTATGTATGACGAGTACATGCCATTTAATCACTGCCAAACACTTAACGCAAAGCACAATTAGCATTTATTTCGAAAGCTCCCTGCGCGATACCGCCGCTTGCCTCCAACAGTGCTTCCTCCCATTCAAAATGTGGCGCCATTGAAACAGTTCCCACCGGCGCATACATACATACATGCACACACACATACACACGCATTTATATTCGCATGCAAACTTACACATTAACAAAAAGTAGCAAAAATTTGCTGCCGACATTCGCTTGCGCAACGAATCGCATTGTGCGTTATTCCCACTTTGGTTACCGTTTTGTCACTCATACGCCCTGGTAGTGTACGTGTGTGTACATACGCGCCAACCATAGCTCGTTCCGCGTCGCTTTTGCGACTTCTTGTCGCGCCATTGCGTCTGCAGCAGTGCCATCATTATGATGCGGCATAACATTTTTGCTACTACGACGCATTCATTTCCTTTTTCCTGCCTTTTTGTTTTTGTTTTGATTTTTGTTACTACAACCACTACTAATGCAAACTACTTGCATGCTACGAATATGCGCTATATGAATGTGTGACGTGCGCGTGTCTGTGTTTGTGAATTTATTTGCTGCTCCGCGCTTAATTTTGCAATGCACATACATATGCATATATACATATATACATATATATGTATATATATTCGTATGTTTATATACCTATGCACCTAGTTATGTAAGTATGTACGCATGTACATGCATTTATTTGCGTTCATTTGTGTGTGTCGCCAGCGTCGCCGTGTCGTCGTCAATGCTGCCTGTCTGGTTGGTGTTTGGTTAGCCCGGTTCGGTTGTGCCACCAGTGGCAGCACACGCAATTACACTTTTGCCGCGCAGATTTCTGTCATTTTACCCCCTTTCCATTTTATCTTCCTATTTTGCTTTGTGCACATTGTCCTTATTCTGCGCATTTGTTGTTGTTGTTTTAAGTTATTTTCATATTATCGCTTGCGGTTGAGCAGTTTTGCGCTAAATTTTAATTTTTCTTTTTTTTTGTCGATTTCACTCGCAGAAAATTGTTTGGTTTTCATTTCACTTTGAGCTTTCTTCTTCATACGCTCTCGCAGATTTTTACATAATGATGCCACATAAATTCAAAATTAGCATATTTTATATAAGTTCAGTTTATGAATGTGATAATGTTAACTTTTGCTCGTTTTCCTGCTTTCCGCTTCCAAATTAGGATAATTACAGGGATACTGAGGAAATGTGTGACAAAATTGCATATTCCCTAACTGGAATTTAATTGGTGGTATGCGAATATGTTTTTGGTGGATGGGAACACATCTTTTGTTTATTTTTTGTTTAATTTTCGCAGAAAGAAGTAAAAGCGGCAATAAAAAAGCTTAAAACAAAGAAAGCCCCGAATATTATCTTATCACAAGAGAAGTACTTAAAGCACTGCCAGATGAAGGGATCGCTTTTTTGACATATGCTGACGTATGATAATGCTATCATATTAACTTGCTTTGGTCCCCTCCCTATGGAGAGTCCTACCATCGAACAGTTACACTGGCGCGTAAATAGTATTCACAAAGCTTTTGAGCAGACGAAGTATTGCATATCTACATTTCTAGACACATCCAAAGCCTTTGACCGCGTTTGGCATGACGGAATACTTTGCAAAATAAAAGACACTCTACCCATAAATCATTACACTTTTATCAAGTCCTACCTCAAAGACCGTAATTTATTGGTTAAGCAAAACGAAAAGCACTCTGAACTCTGTGAAAGTTTAACTGGTGTACCCCAAGGCAGTGTAATGGGCCAAAACTTATACTTGCTCTACTCTCACGATTCACCAGCCAATGAGGAAACTATCTTCGGAAATTTTTCAGATCACAAGGCACTACTCGCTATAGACTCCCACCTCGTAGTGGCTTCCTTCAAAGTCCAGAAATGACTTTATAAAATAGCTCAATGGCTGAAAGAATGGAAAAAAAAGCTAACGAGACAAAATATGCTGAAGTTACCTTTCCGTTCAAACGAAACACTTGCCCACCCGTTTAACTCAATAATGTAATCATACCGCAAAATAATTTTACGAAATATCCTGGTATGCACCTCGACCGTAAGCTTTCATGGAAAACTTATATTTTCACTAAACGTAAAACACTTGAAATCTAACTCCGAAATCTATACTGATTACTTAATCGAAATTCTCCTATTTCTCTCAAAAACAAAAAAATTTACTCTACTCAGCCATCTTAAAACCAATATGGGCCTATGGCATACAACTCTGGGGCACTTCAGCTAACTCGAACATCGAAATACTCCAAAGATTCCAGTCAAAAACCCTAACAATGATAACAAACGTCCAAATAAATCGCAATCTTAAATTTCTCGCATTAGCCTAAGAAATAAAAAAGCCTGCCACATCATACAATATAAGACCCAAATGCACCCAACCCCTTTATTTGCAGAAAAAACTCTCAATCCCATCTTCTTGAACAGACTGAAGAGGAAGTCAGCAACGGACTTATTATTCTTATAAGCAAAAGTCTAGAAATGATTGCACCACTGGGTGTTTTCCACGCATGTCTAGTATAATGTCCTAGCTTTAAGTACAAGTACAAATGTTAAAAGCAGATTGCTATAAATAAATGGATCCAAAAACAAAATTTTTTTTTAAGTGTATTGATCTAAAATCAGTTACAAAAAACGTTAAGGAAAAAATTGCATATGCACGTGAAACTATAGATTTTCTTATAATAATGCTGCAAACTCAGTTTTTCATTTTCTTAAGAATTCAATTTTTTAAGAGATTAAAGTTTCAAAGGGGAAACGTAACAGAGGTCTACGTGGCGTATACTTTAATAGATAGTAGAGTTCAACTAGTTTTTTACGTGTGTATAAAACAGAGAAGTTAAGGTATGCATTACTGCATATATGTAATAATATATATATTTTTTTTTTCTTTATAAAATAATGCATTAGCAAATCTCAAACATTTTTAAATAAATATTTCTCAAAGGGCACAAGGGGTACTACACTTTTTCTGCGAAAAGTAAACAAGGTGTTGTGTTTTTAATAGCTAGATGTGTCCTCTTTTCCATTGGCATTTCTATTCATATCACAGAGTGAATATATGTAAATATTTAAAACAATTTCTCAAAAATTTAGTCCTTTGAAACTTTAAAAATGATATTGATAAGAAAATTAAAAATCGAGTGAACAGCATTACATTTTGAAAATTCATCAGAAATTTGTTTTTAGTCGAGCATGCCGCTAATTGTTTTTGTAATGGGGTAAATATTTAACGGCGAAGTTAAGTATCGTGGTCTTGTACTGGATGCCAACATCAACTGGAAAAGGTGCAACCCTGTCCAAAGCAACGAAGGCGCTCAAGGCTTGCAAACTTTTAGAAATAAAATACTGGAAGCCTAGAACAAAAATATAATTAGGCCCTTGATGGCACACGGTGCGGTTGCGTGGGTATCGAGAACCGGCTTTTCGACAGCGAGGGCAGCATTGACTAAGCTTCGTCTGGAACGATGCACACCTGCCCTATAGCTGCGATATAGGTGATGCTCGAGTGGACATCGCTTCGACCAAGCGCACCCTGCTATCAACCAAGCGCACCCGGTTAAACATGACCAGGGAAGAATTCGTTAAAAAAAGAGTAAATCTCTAAAAACATGGAATCGCTGATTATGCCGCTAAAGTTATTAAATTTGAAATGATTTTCAATTTCGAATTAGACGAATTAAAGTAACTTGAAAGGAAGCTCTAAGAGTGTATCCAGCATTGTTCTATAGATGGCTCGAACTGGAATATATGGCTCCAAAACCAAGCGGTTTGTGCCGATGGATAGTTCTCCCAACATCTTCCAAGCGGAAAATGCCAGCCATTAGCCATATAGCCAGCGATTAGCCGTTCTGAGCAACAGTCAGGCAGTTGTCATATTTGAGGTTAAGTCCTTATTAATTCTTGAGTGTCTCGTGAGTAAAATTGAATTTGTCAGGTATGCACAAGAGCATCCAGCTCATATGAGTCCCATGACATAGACGTATACAGGGAATGAAATAGCGGATGCATTGGTTAGAGGGGCTGGAGCCTCGTTATTAAGCGGACTTGAGCACTTGCAGATGCTCAATATCACAACAGATTTCAAAGACATCTGCATAGTATTGGGATATGGTCGACTGACTCCTGTTGTTTCTGCGACCAATCGCCGGAGCCTCCAGCATACCTTTTTCTCGAATGTCAACTAAATCCCGAAGAAGGTTGAGATATCTCGACCCCATGCAGCTAGTTATGTCGTGTGATTCCAAAAAAAAATCCAAAACTGGCCTGACTGTGTATGGAAAACTAGCTGCATATCCCAGACTGACCCAATCAGCTGATTGCAGGGAAACTAGGCCTGCTACCATGATTGTATCGCAAATATTTAGTAGTCATCTTGGATAGACGAAGTAATCAGTACAAGCAATGAGGAACTCATATTTTAGCAAACATTCCAACATTGAAGATTGATTCTTCAAGTAACTTCAAAACCCAACAAGCACTCACTCAATAGCATGGAGCCCAAAACTAATCCAACTACCCTTCACTTTCTATCAGCTAAAAAACTAATACAAATAATTGGCGCGTACACTTCTGTTCGGTGTATGGCCGAGCTCCTCCTCCTATTTGTGGTGTGCGTCTTGATGCTGCTTCACAAATGGAGGGCCTACAGTTTTAAACCGCTGGTTTTCGGAGGAGGTTTTTCATGGTAGAATATTTCAGAATCAGCTAAATTACCACAATCCATCGCGAACCTCATATTTTGTTGTTTAACCAATCACTTTGAGGCTACATCATATGGAATAAAGAAGTCATTCAAGGCAAGAAATTTCTATAAGCTGATGCTGATTTAATACTAAATAAAAAGAAACGCACAAAAATTCAATTTCTCAACATATTTTCGAATGAAAAAATAAACTTAAGACATGTTGGTTAGAAAATCAATGTATAGGGTGCGACGTTAGGATCAACCATTCTGAAATTAAAAAAAAAAAATAATTAAAAAAAATTTAAAAATAAAATTTAAAAAAATGTTTCCTCATTTTTAAAAAAGTTAGACAGGCGATTTTGTGTACAGGCATTATCAGTTAAATATCCTATTGTTCAACCTATTGATGAAATTTTCAGTCTAGGGATCTCTGACTGGCCAAAAAGTGTTGAAATAGAGTTCTTGTAGAAATATTATTGCCAAATTTTACTAGTAGAATTTCACACGGAATATGTATGTATAAGACAATATGAGATTAAATTTCTTCCATAAACTTCAGATTAAGTTTTCAAGAACTAGTCCTGAGTTATTGACGCTCCCATTTCGCTAAACGTAAAACAAAACCAAATTTCAAAGAAAAAATCCTATAATCTTGGTGGCCAAGCTAAGGTGACGCGTAGTAGCCTTAGCTTCAACTTTTGTCTTCAACAGTTATAAAACTCCTCATATACTTGAAAGTTAATTCGTTGCAAAAATGCATGTTTTAAGAGTATTATTTTTGCAATGAAAGAAAGTGATAGTTTAACTCAGTTAATTTCCATATAATAATGCAATACTTGAACAATATTTTCCTACATTTTCATTGCAAAATATTGAAAATTAACTGAGCCTGAATGAATCTCCGGAAGTGTATCGAAAAAAGTTGTTTTCCGGTGTACATCATAACTGGCAACAGAATCATCTGAAGCAAGAAAATCAGAATTCATTTGTTCGAAGACATGTTTCGCGAGGTATACCTGGAAGAATTTTTTCTTCGATTGTTAAACTTTTCGCAGGGGCTTCAAAAAAAAAGCAAATTCCTGAAAAACGCTTTAAAGACACCCCGGCCTAGAGCAACGGATGCTCAACTACTCATAACTTTGTCAGTTTTGCTAAAATCAATTTGAAATTTCGGCACAATCTGAAGTATTTCAAGACGTGTTAAAAAGGGAGATCTTCTCGCTAATCTAGAAGCAGGCCGTTGTCAGATGGACTAATACGGATACCTGCAAAATAACTAAACAAACGTGACTCAATTTCAACAAACCCAGAGCTGACGAGTTGTTAAGAAAACCACGAGCAGACATATTCAGAATTGCGTCAACAATAAACAGCCCCTGGCCTTTGGGAGACTATGCCAGGGATATAGAGTGGTCGCACAACGATAGATTTATAAGTAGAAGCTGCAATCAAGAAGAATGTAAGGAAATAATGTTTCACTATGTGTGTTAGTGCCCAAGTTTCGATGCTCTACGATATAAAAAGCTGTGGGAATTCTCGACGGTTAACTTCACAGAAATTGGAAACAAGTAAATAGGCGACATAGATGGCTAATAAAAAGCAGTAGTGTATCAAAGTCGCATATTTTGTGCTAATTGTGTCTGGGGCGTGTCGCTCAGACTACACCTCCAACACCGTTTTGTACTCATCTCAAAATAATTGAATATTCATTTAAGGTAATTAAGAAAAAAATGTTTCAAATCATTGCAGCATGAATTTTCCTCGCAGTTTACTTCACTCGTGATTATCTTTTTTTTCGCAGAGGAGGTTAAAATCGAAAATGTCAGAAACATCATCAAAGGTGCCGTCACACCAAAGGTGCTCCCACTAACTCTATAACATTCCTCCCCTCTCGGTTGATTCGACCATGGGACTGCTTACAGCATTACATCAAGGTGGAGCCGTCTTTATGCCTTTCAGACACACCAGGTGCCTGCGTCCAGGTACCTCTCTTAATTGCGTAATGCGGTTATACGCTATTGATAGCATCCATTGGTTTGTCACCAATGGGGCATCGGAAAATTGCAATATCGTTACTCAATAGCGACTTGTCGTCTGTTTGGGTTCGTCTTGAGGCTTTACCTCATGCGTTCGTGCTTGCCGTCTGTACGTGAATACAGTCATCCCCACAGGAGATCTGTTTCAGAATGGCTTCTTTGGGTTTCGCAGTTTTATTAACATCCGCGCTGCAAACAGTCTACAGCAAGGTTTTCAGGTATGGGGACCACGCCGAGGACTTTTGCGAGCTCGAAAAGCGCTTCATAAAATCAGATGCAGTGAAAAGTCACGTTTTTGCACTCTCATCTTAGCTGCGGCACTCTGAGCAGGTCGAATTATCTGCTAGATAAAAACGGTGGAGGTACGCAAGAAAGCCATCATGTCCGCTGGGGATTTGCGTTAGATAGTTATCTGTTTCGCCGTGCTTTCTGCTTATCCATTCATCTAGTTTGGGGATCAACTTATACGTCCATCTATTTTGCCACTTTGCTATCGTACGTTCCCGCTCGGTTATTTTATGTTCAGATGTTGGTTTGTGCCCACATGAGTGATACAGTCGCTTAAGTTCTTCTGCTCGTATATCGATTGGAACTTTACTCACTATAACGCAGATGGCATCATCATATACTGTTCTGTACGCACATGCTACTCTGAGCACTCTAAGTCTGTTAGCTAACAGCACTTCTTTGAACGTCTCGTTCGACCTCCTGAGCGTACTGGGGCGGCGTATAGGAGAATAGAGTCAGTAATGGCTTAACGAGGAGTGCCAGATAAACTGCCACTGTGGTATTACAATGGATCGGCAACGGTCTATGTGAGTTGGTCTAGAGATCGACTGCCACTTCTACCTACCTACCTACCTACACAAGCGGCGAACCAGGCAAGCATTGTTAAGCGTCGAGATCTAAAACTGTTCAGCTACATGAAAATTCATTAGCTGAAGACCAATTTAGCGTATACGATCAACAATCCTTTGTTGAGGAAAGAAGTATGGTTTTCTTTGCAGTGAAAACATTTTTTATGAATAAAAGGTACGGGAATGAGATTTAAAAGCTTGGTTTAGAAATCGAAATAGTTCAGTTAGCTTGTACGAGGGTTGCCTAATATATTTTGAGTCCAATAATGTAAAACAGTAATATAATAATGAAAATGCAGCCATTGTTTCTCAAAATATTTTCTTTGGAAGTCAATACACTTCTGCACCAATATTCAAATCACTCTAATTTTTCAACTCAGTGAAAGAAAAGTAAATTAAGCTCGTAAGTGAAAACTTAATTTATATTAAAAAGCGCTAAAATGTTGAACAAAAACGTCGAATAACAGCTCACCCTACGTAGAGTTAAAAAGGCGCAAAATATAAAATACAACAATAATTTATTTTATATGGCTTTAAAAGACAGAGGCCTAAGGTGAATATACGATCTTGGATACAAATTAACGTTTTAAGAAATATAAAACTGATTATATTGAAGTTAGCAAGGCAAGGTGGCAACCTCCCTTTGGATATAGATATCGTGATTTCGGAGTTTAAAATTAGAGTATAGACTTTCTAGGTGGCAGTTTACCATTGCTCCTGTAATACCCAATTTCTTAGTTATTACAGCTATCTAAACCACATTACCCACACATGTCAGCAGCAATCTTCATGAAACACCCGATAGTAAGAAAAACTGAAATTCGCCTAGAATAAAAAATGAAGTGAATGAAAATGTGAAGAGTGTCAAATGCTAAGTAATACAATTTATCATTCGCACTTCACAGCAGGAGCAGGGAATCAACTTAAGCGGTGGTGGCAACAACAACAAAAAATCACGTACAAAAAAACGCAAATAACAACTTTGAAGTAAGAAAATTTCACCAAAGCAGAGGAAAGTAAAATACTAAAGTAGCAGCAGATGCTAAGTAAGAGAAAATAAATCTAAATAGACGCTACACCTAAATAGATGTTGTATATACGTATGTGATATGTATGTATGTATGTATAGGATACTTGTATATGTATAGGATGTCTGTCAGCGCATCGGTGCAGGTGCACTTAGCCTTGCCAGAAAGTTGTCGCGCTTTATTTTGCTTCATCAACACATCGCGTACATATTTCTGCTCAGACATACTAATACAGGCACAGCTAATACTCATATGTGTAATTACTTTATATGTATAAAACGAATAGCTGGTTCCCCACAGTCAAACCCACCATTACTGATCTACCAGTTCCTTCTATCTTTTTTGAATGCTAGCAACTGCTATTTTTCACATGGCGCTCTGCTACGAAATGTCAGTTGTCAACCTATGCATTAGTCTTATCCCAGCTGATAAACTAGTTCATAATAGACACAAAATATGGTAGTCCAATTTGCGCTGAAAATCACCAATTTTGGATGATTTGAAAAAAAAAATAAAAATTTTTAAATGAAACTCTGCAAACCATTTTATTTTGAATTAAAGCAAATAGAATAAACTTTCTCTCAAATGCATTACAAATTACTTTTAATTTACTAGGTAAGTGGCAGTCGGTCTTTCAACCAACTCACTTGGGCCGTTACTGATCCACTATGATACCACTGCTACTCCTCGCTAAATCATTTTTTGTTTTTAAGTCCCAACCCATTGATCTGACTGGCACTTACATGCCTACGGTCATCGGCATCATTCAATAATGATGAGTCAAAATATCTAAATCTGCTGACATGCCTACTGGCAGTGACAAAAAAGATGTTTGGCTGACCCTTCTTCCTCCCCATTCGTGCAGCTTCTGCAAAAGTCGAAATGAAGTACATTCAATTTTTGTGCATGTCGACCTAGGAGACAGTGGTCTGCGATCAAAGCAACTAGCATAGAGACGGTTTTCGTTGAACAATTAAGTAGCCCACTTTGTCGTCAACCTTTGAGCCATCAGTAAAGAATAGCAAACAGTTTTTTCCGACCATGTATATTATCAACCCACCCACGTCTAGCGTGAATTCTAATACTTAATAACATATTAAAATATGGTTCATCCAAGCAATAGTCAACAGGGCAAGTTGGACCCACACCGAGTATTAAGACCAAGTGTCCAACATGTAAATCGCGCCATTGAGTAGTTGCGGCAAGTCGAGCAGCGGTGTTACCTGCATTCTGTTTAACAACCAAGTGTAAGGAAGGTAAGAAGGAAAGAGCAATCAGAGCATTATAGGGTACAAAGGTGCAGCTCTAAGAGTGTCATAAGTTGATCTTTCCGAAGCGTGTTTCTAATCGTAGTCTTATCGAGAACCATTCACTAGGCTATGATCCCAAAAAAGGAGTCTATGTAGGTCTGATAACAAATACAGAGGGTCCTATACAGCCAGCGAGTGTTTTTCGAAGATAACCCCACCGGCTGGCAAGAAGAGAGACCTTATTAAATACCTGTAGGTATACTTTCAATGTCCAGAATAACTACTAGAAAGATTTCGCAATGTATCAGCATATTGAGCTGCCGAGGAGTTGCGCCTGTTCAAGCAACTAATCTACTAATACACAGGCAATTTCTAACCTTGTTTTATAACTATTTTATTAAAATTCTTCATGGCAAGTACAACACAATCATCATCATCATATTACTATTGCAGTCCGGGGTGGACCCTTGCCTCCTTTACAATATGCCGCCATTTATCTCAACATTCCGCTGTCGCTCTATGTTGTGGGATTCTCATCTTTCGTATATCATCTTCTACGTCTTGTAATCTGATTCATCGCGGTCGGTCTATCTTTCTCGCAACTTTTGGTTTTGCTTTTGGTCGTTCTTTTGCTGGTCATTCTTAGGGCGACTTTATAAAACGCGTTACTTTTCATCCCGCGATCAAACTGCTTGAGTTCGTAGTATGTACCGTCTTCTACTCGTCTAATATTTTCCATAGATTTTTTCTTCCAAATCGCATCAGTAAATTCATCTCAGTAACTTCAAGGATTTATGTTCCACAACCGCAGGTTAGAACCAGTCTTAAGAGAGATTTGTACGTCTGCAGTTTTAGTTCCTTTGATAGCAAGGAAAATTTCATAAGTTTGATATACCCAAAATAGACTCTGTAGCTGCCTGAATGCGATCTTACGTTTATTTATGCTGAGTACCACGTCCAAACATTTATTCCTGTATGAGCTCAAAATTATAACTAAGAAAAAATTAATAAATATTATAAATAATTGGCGCGTACACTTCTGTTAGGTGTTTGGCCGAGCTCCTCCTTCTATTTGTGGTGTGCGTTTTGATGTTATTCCACAAATGGAGGGACCTACAGTTTCAAGCCGACTCCGAACCGCAAATATTTCTATGAGGAGCTTTTTCATGGCAGAAATACACTCGGAGGTTTGCCATTTCCTGCCGAGGGGCGACCGCTAGAAAAATGTTTTTATTAATTTTGCTTTCACCGAGATTCGAACCAACGACCTCTCTGTGAATTCCGAATGGTAATCACGCACCATCCCATTCGGCTACGGCGGCAAAATTATAACTAACTATAAATCGCTAATTTAAGAGTTACATTTGACGTACGATTTAATATGATTTTATTAAAAACAAATTACATATTTCATAAATATTCACATAAATATAAATAACATAATATTCTGTTATCTTATTATTTGTCTTTCGATTGATTGCACGGACAATATTTGCAGTTGTATGTATTATGTGTATTAGGGTGGTCCAAAAATGCATGGGAAAAAATTTATATTAAAATTTTTATGCTGCCGCCCCCCATAATGGTAAAGAATGAAAAATAAAAAGACCCGTATTTTTTTTTTTTTTAATCAGACCATATTTAATGGTGCCGCCGGGCTTTGAAATATCCCATGTATTTTGCATGGGAAAAAAATACTTTTTCGTAGATTTCATGTAAAAACCTGGAAAATGAATATATTTTAACCGGATACCTCAGTTTCTCTTCATAATTGGTCAGGGAATAACAACCAATTATGAAATAATTAATTTTTTTGTATTAACTATTTTTTATAGAACCCCAAAAAGCCCCCATAAAACGAAAATCTAAGAAAAAATCGAAAAACAATATTTTATATTACTTTTATGAAAATAGTTAATACAAAAAAAATTACTTATTTCATAATTGGTTGTTATTCCCTGACCAATTATGAAGAGAAACTGAGTTATCCGGTTAAAATATATTCATTTTCCAGGTTTTTACATGAAATCTACGAAAAAGTATTTTTTTCCCATGCAAAATACATGGGATATTTCAAAGCCCCGGCGGCACCATTAAATATGGTCTGATTAAAAAAAAAAAAATACGGGTCTTTTTATTTTTCATTCTTTACTATTTTGGGGGGCGGCAGCATACAAATTTTTGTTTTGGACCACCCTAATGTGTATTATGCATCTTCATTTCATTTATAGTGATAGAATATTATTTATTTTACACCCACCCCTAATTGGTCATTATGCAACTAGCATCATACTAGACATTTTACAACTAGTATCATACTAGTGACTTTGCAACTAGTCTGACTTCTTCCACCAAATACCAATTCATGAACTATTAGAGAATATTTACTGAGTGGTTTGGCATTCCTTTGCAGGATATGAACATAAAAATCTATGTACATTTATATGCAAGGTGAGTAATACATTTTTGCTGCCAAAGCTATTGAATCCATCATACACACATGCATATGTACATAGACATGCAGTGCATACATGCAGCTTGTCAAGGATACTCCTTTCATCGGCACACCTTTGATAACACGGCTTGAACGAGCCGGAGTCTGCGCTTGTTCAATGGAAAGTTTCCACACTATTTTCATGCTCTACACCTTTCGAACGACTGACTTTCGGAAAAGTACAGCTATGAAATATTTTTATAAGTATTTGTAGTTAAATACAACACACGGGAGCCTATTAAGAGCGTGCAACTTTCAAAACATACATATGCAAATATGTACACATGTCCATACATATATATGTAGTAAGCGCATACATCTGTGAGCAAGGAGGCTGCATAAGCGCAGATGTGGAAAAATATGTACATATACACACATTTATGTGCAGTTGAAAGCGCTACGACAACACTTGCTGTTTAGTAATGCTGCTAGTTTAAGGAGACTGGTTTTTGTTGTTATTTTGTTTGATTTTTTTTTTTGTTTTTGTGTTGTTGACAGGTACGCATACAATTATCTTTCTTGCTGTAGCTGTAACTGACATCCATCAGAATCTCTCAACATTAATCAAAACCGCGCAGACAAATGCTAACACTGAGTTAAACCAGAAATAGTTAGCGTAAATACATGCACACATATATGAATACATACAAACGTACTAAAATGTTCATAATGTAAGACAATAATATTGATGTTGATGTTGATGTTGATGATGTAGATGATGTGTGCAAATGATGTGTGCAAATGATGTGTGTTGCCGCACGAGTAAACTTATATAATGCATAGATGTGCATTAGGCAGGGTCGATTTGTGGGGAGGCAAAAAAATCGCCCATTGATCTGTGAAAATCATATTCCAGGGATCAAAATAAGAAACTTTGCCGAAGGAACCATACCTCTAAAACGATGTCCCCCAATTTGGGTAATGTGCACAAGCACTATTACATTAGGGGTGTACTTTTGAAACTTTTCTCAACCCCAATTTTTATGCATTAGTTTCTTAAGCACTAAAGCATTTTGCTGTTGTTGGAAGATAAATTATGAGCTGTTATTGCTGTATTACCTTTTTGCTCTATATAAAAGTGTACACGGAAAGCAAAATCGCAAAATCTAATAAAAGCTCAGTAAAAACAAAGTTGAGTTTTACGAACCATTTTGTGGGGGTTACAATAAAGATACATTTGTGCTATTTTCCAATTGTAAACTTTGAACATTTCGTCTAAAGTCAAAAAGTTTTTTCTAATAGTGGTCGCCCCTCGGCAGGAAATGGCAAATCTCCGAGTGTATTTCTGCCATGAAAAAGTTCCTCATAGAAATATTTGCGGTTCGGAATCGGCTTGAAACTGTAGGTCCCTCCATTTGTAGAATGACATCAAGACGCACACCGCAAATAGGAGGACGAGCTCGGCCAAACACCCAAAAAGGGTGTACGCGCCAATTATATATAAATATATAAAAGAATTGTTACCCGGTAGACTAAAACCCAATTGGAGTCTTAGTTTTCTACATGAGTACTTTCATTTGCAATTGGTTTGGATTGGGCCCGACCCAATGAAGATTGTGTGCTTCCAAGGGTCACGAAATATTAGTTTAAAATAAATATTTTTGATGTAAAAATGTCAAGAAGCTTTTAATAAAAACACATATGTTATCTTTTTTAAATGCTTTAAAACCGTTTGCTGTTTATTCGCTCTCAAAGCCATAAATATGATATGTTATTTTTATCATCGGTCACAATTCAATGGCCAGGTACTGTATGGTTGGAACTAACGACAGCACTCGTCGCTCCAATGCGTTTGAAGTGATAAAATACCGTTGCATATTGTTGCGGAATGGATCAACGAATAAAGGGGACAAAAATGTCAATAATTCGATTTTAATTGGTAAGAGCAGAAATTATTCGCGAGTGATCATCTAAAGTGACAACTGTTTAATTAAAATGGAAGCTTGCAAAGGAAACATTAACAAGTTTTGTTATATTTGTGGCCATTTTACATTAAATAATCGCAAAAATGGTGTTTTGAAGATTTAAAGTATGCATATAAGAAATACTTTGACCAAAGTGTTATAACAAATGTCTCGTGGGATCCCAAAACCATTTGTAAAACGTACTACAACTCTTTACCAGAATGGCTGCATAATAAGAATTTTTAGAAAATTTCACGTATGCACTTTTATAGCCCATTGACTTTTTTACAAGAATGCGCAAGTTTAAACTGGCTTAAGAACCGCGTTAATTTTTCACAATTTTTTTCATTATCTCTATATAATAAATGCTCGAAATTTATTTGTATGAAAGAAACACTTAACACCGTCAGCAAAAAAAAAAAATTAAAAAGTCAATTCTTTACAATTTTAATTTTTCTGCCGGTGAAGGAGTTACAAAAAACGAATTTCGAAGACGGGACATGTGACCGACTTTTTTTATGAGAATGATAAAAAAATTAATTATAATTAATTATTAAAAAAAAAAATACCAGTCTAACGGTTAGACGCGATAGAAGTGAAATCTTCCGTAAAACAAACTGAGAGAAAATGAGACGAAAGCAGTATTAGGAGCGGGATAATTATAGGTTCATTATAATATTGCTATAAAGTTCATATTTTATTTTCTTCATTTTATTATTATTCATCCTGAATATTTTCAATTTCAACATATGATACGAGTGGCTTATGATACTAAAATATGATACAAATGCTTTGGTTTCGATGTTGTCAACATATCTTTGAAATACCGCGTCAATTGTTGTTTTTGATCGTGTTGTCGATTCAGTGCGATTGTTACACATTTTTAAATTGAATGTTGTATTGAGAAAGTCAATTAAAGGAACCGCTGTGTCCAATGCAAAATTTACGTTAAAATCGCCACTTAGAATCATTGGAACTTTATCGTAATCCGCGATACTTCTGGTGTACACTTTATTAAATTTTGGTGAATGAATTCCGTGATGCTATTTATTGATTGATTCGGTGAAATATAAATTGCCACAATTAAAACTGTTTTTCCATTGCTCAATCTGGTTTCGCATGCATGCACATATTTCTCCCACTTTAGAGAGCTGAACAGACAGTAATTCTAGTTTCTGTGCATTCAGATCTATCTGTGGAGTTACAATACGAGTACCGTCATTTTGATTGTGGTATATTGCAACACCGCCTGCAATTGCGGTAAATATAATATTATATAATATTTAAAAATGAAAATATTTACGAATATAAAAATACGGACGCAATACAGCACACGCGGTTGCTATTATGAGCGACGTAACGCGTATATTACACAGACGTACTAACATACACACAAAAATTCGTAGGACGCTTAGTCTAAGCAAGTATTAGGTAGTGTAGTATAAAAAATAAAATAAATAATTGGCGCGTACACTTCTGTTAGGTGATTGGCCGAGCTCCTCCTCCTATTTGTGGTGTGCGTCTTGGTGTTGTTCCACAAATGGAGGGACCTACAGTTTCAAGCCGACTCCGAACGGCAGATATTTTTATGAGGAGCTTTTTCATGGCAGAAATACACTCGGAGGTTTGCCATTGCCTGCCGAGGGGCGACCGCTATTAGAAAAATGTTTTTTTTTTATTAATTTTGCTTTCACCGAGATTCGAACCAACGACCTCTCAGTGAATTCCGAATGGTGATCACGCACCAACCCATTCGGCTACAGCGGCCGGCCAGGTAATGTAGTATAGGTATACATAATGCCTTCTCGCTCACCGTGGGTCCGTAATACGCAGGCGCGCACACATACGTACTAGCATACATACAAACATACATACGTAAAACGCTTGAACTAAACACCAAAGCAAGTAATAGGCAGTGTAGTATACATACTACAATACTCACTATACTAGCGTGGCTCAGCAGTACGCAGCCACACACATATACGTATATCAACATATAACGCTTCGTAGTGTCGCTTTTTCGTTTCATAGAGTCTCAAATCACTCCCAACGATTCTAAAGAAGTTTTCACTTCAAAAAAAAAACATTTAAAAAGAAGTCTTTCCGTTTATCAAAGTTTGACATTTTTCCGCCATTTGAGTTGTGTTGGATCACCCTAACGGCATATGTAACGAATATTAAAATACTCAAATATTCATTCATAATGTAGTAAACTGAAACAGTATATGACATTGTGAGTGATACACTTTAAGGTTTATCAGCACTTGTTGTTTGTGAAAATATGTAGATTTTGTGTTTCTGTAAAAATAACAAGGTTTTGATTCAAATATTTTTTGTAAATAAAGAGGAAAATTTTTGAAAATACATATATTGTAAAAGGTAATTTGAAAAGCTGTAAAAATCCACAAACACTTCGTGTCGTCGTTTCGTTTCAAGTTGGAAGATTTTGATGCCCTTGAGCCTTATTTTTGTCGTCGTTTCGTCTCAAGCATCAAGACTTCGGTTTTGTCGTCATATCGTCTCAAATCATAGGATTTGGTCGTCGTTTCGTCTAGAACAACAAGATTTTGGTTTCCTTCCTACAGGATTTTGGTTGCTCTGCTCAACATTTGTGCAACCCCACTACCTAAGTTTTGTGCTGCCTTGGAAAATAATCCTTAGTTCAACAAGTTGTGTTACCACGTAAAATCACTTACGGTTGTCAAGGCTTAAAATCAGAATAGTGGCCTACGTATTATAAAATTTTTTTCCAATTTTTCAAAAAAAAATCCTAAATACTTAGGCGCTAACAAAAATTTAGAGGTGTTTAAAAACCATAAAGCAAGCAGCAGAGTTATTGGAATATGCCATTGTACCAAGAAAAAAAACCATAAGTCAACTTTTGCGGCAGCGCAATAAAATATATAAAAATAATAAAAATTTTGAAATAATGATTATTTTTTTGTTTTCTTTTTTCCTTTTTTAGTTATTGTCAAAGTAAAATATAAATAAATCGGACTTTTTCACGATCACCGATCAACCATTTTTCTCTAAAGCACAAGGCCGGATCAACCACCCGCAAATTTGAGATTTTGGTGAACAAAAAATTTCGATTACAAATGTGAATCGCCATAGAAGCACTTAGAATTTTTTTGTACATAGATTTTAGCAAACAACGGCGAGTTTAAAAAAGTCAGAATTTTCCAAAAAAAGGTCAAAATTTTCCAAAAAAAAAGTTCAAATTTTCCAAAAAGGCCAAATTTTCCGAACAAAAAGATCTAAAATTTCCAAAAATGTATGCAAAAAATACTTCACCGAGCTCCTCTTCCTATTTGTGGCATGCGTCTTGATGTTGTTCCACAAATGTTTCCCAAAACAAACTGCAGCTAAAATTCCAATTCAATCAGTCACGATTTCTTCGAGTTTATGAGCCCGGCATGAAATTTTCCCCATCTTGAGGTATTGAATATATTTTAGCATAATTTTATTTTTTCTTTTAATTTCTGCAGCGCCTAATCCCTTTCAAGAAAATCAATGCATGTCGCATTTTAAATTTGTTGCTGTTATTTTCTCCTTTTTGCTCTTTTCATCAAGAATGCTGGCGTTAGCAATAAAATAATCGGATATGAAAAAGTGAAAATGTACAAATAAGTGACTTTAGGCGATTGAGTGAAGCGGAAGAACTCAAGAGCTCGGCAAAAGTTAAATAAAAAAATCCAATTTCTCTCATTGAATTTATTTTCTTTAATTTATTTTCTTTAACTTTGCATCGAAAGACGCATGCCCGCATGTATGTAGCTGTGGTATATATATATATTTTTTTTATTTATTATTTTTTTTCCTTCGGCTTCCTACATCCTTAGAATTTCCTTCCGTCGTTAGCCAGGTCAGTGGGGCGCCACCATCAGCCAGCATCATTGATTTATTTACTGCTGAGCTGCGGCCTGGCCGACCGGCTTCCTGCGGAAGCTCTGAACAATTTTTATTACTTTGTTTGGTAAAAGTTTTCTGTCGCAAACTCTCTCTTGCTGCAGCACTCACTAGGTTCGCGCAAAGACGTTACAAGTACCGTTTGTACTAAGTATTTTATTTCTCTAGCACTCACACACAGATTTACATAAAAGGATGAAGTGTACGCCAGTTGCTAATGATTGTATTTCGTACGTTGCTTTTGTTCTTGATTTCTCTACCTTTATGGTTAACTTTTACAATTTGTCTTGAAATTAAGTAATAATTGCGCGTGATGGCCATTTGAATGTCTGCCAACTGGAAAAACATCTCCATAGCACTTTGTGTCGCGTTTGCTTCCATCTTTCACATCCGGCAATGCAAATTATTTATCTCCAAAATTCTGCTACTGTATTATTTTCACAAAATTGGCAAGTTTTAAATTATTATATTCAAATTTTTTCATTGCATCATTTTTCATTTTGCTGACAACAGCCAGAACTTTCCTTCTCTCTCTCTTCGTCTGATCTCTCCGCCTTCCAAAGGGAATCTATTGGCAGATGTGGCCTATGAATTTGTAATTAGAGCATTAATAATTCAAAGGTGTTTTCGTCGATTTAAGTGGCACAGTTTGTAAGTAAGCCAGCACACATTTTTCATGGTATAAGAAAAGTTACACTTTGCAACAAACAATTTTTTTTTTGGTTATAACTGACAGGTGATTACTAGCGTTTGATTGCTTGTGGGGGCACTGAATCCAAATTGGGCTGCACAAATTTCCCGTGTTTTTTTTTTATCATTATGAGGAGATTAGTTGGGTTTGATCGTTTCTGGCGAAGCACTGAATAAAAACTGGCATCGAAAATTATCCCTCATATTTTGGAAAACAATTTTACGCAAACTACCGATGTATTTTAAGTCAGAAATGTGTATGTAAGAAAATAATTACAATTAAAGCAAAGCTGATGGTATTTATCGAGTTCAAGGATGCCAATTTCGACATTGGCGAGCCTATTTCAAGTTTTAGCCACCATAGCCAGCTCTTTTCGTTCGATCGCAGTATATAGCTTCTGCTCAAATATGAACGAGACGTTATCAATAAAACGGTCCGCGGATAACATATGGCAAAAATAAATTTTTTGTTTTTTGGTAGGACTGTTATAAGCTTACATGGCAAATTTCAGCATGATATGTCACATAGTTTGTTTTCTGTGCTACTGTAAACAAGTCAAGCTCGAGTGTGTTCTTTTTTTATATTTTTAGTATAATTTTTTTGAGAAAAACTTTTTTTCGGTTTTTAGGATAAAATGTTTGGGAAAAAATTACAATATAATATATTTTTTGGTTCTTTTTGAGCTTTTCATATTTTTTTTTAATTTTTGAGATTAAAAATGTTTAAGGAAAAAATATATTTTTCGGTTCTTCTTAACTTATACTAATTTTATTGTGTAGGATAATATTTTTGGAAAAAGTTATATTTTTCAATTCCTTTTAACATTTTTATATAAATTATTTGGGAAAAAAATCTTTTTTTTAATTTTTTTTTAATTTTTAAGGATAAAATGTTTGGGAAGAATTATATTTTTCGGCTCTTTTTAACTTTTTATACATGTTTTTAATTTATTTTATTTTATTTTATAAAGGTTTACATAACAATAAAATTATTATACAAACTAAAAGTAGTTCAGCGCTAGCATCGGAGGCTTTCGGCTGGATGTTTTTAATTATTTAGTACTATTATTAATGTTTGAGAAAAAATTATATTTGTCGGTTATTCTTAACTTTTTATAATTTTTTTTTTTTTTTGAATGTTTAGGATGAAATGTTTGGGAAAAAGTTATAATTTTCAGTTCCTTTCAATATTTTTGTCACATTTTTTTAACCTTTTTATGTTCCCTATTTAATTTTTTAGGTTAAAATGTATGCGAAAAAAAATTTTTTTTTCGTTTCTTTTTAACATTTTAATTTTTTTCCGGATTAAAATATCCTTTTTAACAAAATTTTTCAAAACAAATTAAATTTTTTGGTTTAAAAATTTTGTAAAAAAAAATATTTGTTATTTTTGAAAAACATCCACATGAGATTTTTTTATTAAAAGCTGAAATTTTACTCACTAATCTCTACTAATGGAATCCCCACGACTTCTCAAGTTACATTCAAATACCTTCACTAAATCAGTGCAAAATACTTACGGTAATATTATATTTTTGACCAACTTATTGACTTAAAATGAGAAAAACTTCGAGTTCGACTTACCACAACTTACCAAACTCAATTGACTTCGCCATGGTGGAATAAAATTGTTGCATAGTGTTATTTGCACATTCGAAACAGAGGTAGAGGGCTTTGTTTTGATCATAAAGCCATCCAGCTATGGCAGATTTATTGAATGGAACTTTCAAAAGTTGTTTAAATTATTATTTACCTTTACAATTTATTCACTAAAAACTCATATATGTACGTATTGTGCCTTAGCCGCTTTTGGTGGTCAGGTCTAAGATATTTCACTTTGAGTTTCGGCATCTGTGAGCATAGCCACAAAACGCATTTGTGTGTTTCTCATAAATTTATGTTCGGTCAAAATGTTAAGGAAACTTTTGATTTTCTGCTTTCATTTCAAGAAAACTGAGGGTGAGGTTCAGTTAATGCTTTTGAATGCTTGCGGTGAGTTTGTGGTATGAGTGCTTGAAGAGCGGTGATTTTTATGGCGAAATATTAAAACTGATTTCCAATGCAAAGGAGAATCATTGGGAATAACTCAAAATATATTTTGAAACATCTTAAAGTCATATCACGGCCACAGTGGAAGAGGAAGAGGGAAATGACGAAGTAATCTCCCAGTATGAGAACCCTCAGCGCAGGCCTTATCTCTCCCGACGTTCCGTTATGGAAATAAGGAAACTGATAAAAAAAATCTTAAGGACGTGCTTTTCAAATATGACAAACAAAGTTGTTCTCAAACAGTAAAAATAAAAAATTAAAAAAACAAAATTTCACATTTACAAAAAGAAAATTTATGGAGTAGTTTATCACAAAACAATTTTTTTATGTTAAAAAGTTCGAAAGATACTTCACTACAAAAATTATACCAAAATTTTCAACTTCGAATAAATTTACAAAGTTCTTTTCGAAAATCACATTACTAGTATCAGCTATTGATAAAAAACCATGATGGAAAGAATAATCATTCGTGATAAAAAACAACACTAGAAAAAAAACTTACGGACGCGTTTTTCAAGTATGACGAAAGAAGTTGTTCTCAAAAAGTACAAAAAAAACAAAAACAAATAAAAAAAAACAAAAAAAATTCAAAAAAAAAATTCAAAAAAAAATTTTTTTTATGTTAAAGAGGCGGAAGATATTTCACTATACAATTATACCAAAATTTGTCATATTTATTATTTTTTTTTTTTTTTTGAGTTTTTAAACATTTTTTTTTTTGGTTTGCTTCTTATTGTACCCAAACCTACAACAAAAAAAATTGCATTCAAATTTACAACAGTATCCACTGTCAATACCTGGATCACTGGACATGAAATTACTCAGGCGTTAATTCGATCCAAAAGCCCTTTAGCGACAATTTGCACCCACAGACTGGCCTAATAAAGGGTTTTCCAATAACAGGTGTTACAGGTGAACGGACTGCGCTATCGAGAGATGATTAACGATTTTTTATGGCCGGAATTGGATGGTATAGATCTGGACTACATTTATTTTCAACAAGATGACGCTACGTGCCACACAAGCAACGAAACCATTGATCTTTTACGGGAAAAGTTACCGGATCGTGTTATCTCTCGAAGACGTGATCGCAATAGGCCACCAAGATCTTGTGATTCACCACCTTGTGACTTTTTTCTTTGGGGCCACGTGAAAGAGAAGGTCTACGCCAACAGCCCAGGGTCGATCCAAGGCCTCACAGATGGTATTCGTGAGGCTATTGAGGACATAGGCTGTCCTATTTGCAATTCGGTTATTGAAAATTTCATGAAAAGGATATAGTCCTGTAAGCCTGGTCGCGCCTGATGTAATTTCCACTATTAACGGCATACCTTCCTCTATCTAATGAAAGAAGCATCCGATAATTTATATTAAAAAAATAGCATTTTTCTTTGAATATCAAACACCTCTGTTTGAAAAACCCTATAAAAATAGTTCGAAACGCTTTTTCGTCTATTCGAATTATTTTTATCAGACCATTCAGCTCCTGGGCAATGCTCACACCTTCTCACATATTCATATTTGCTTAAAAGTTAAAGTCAATGCTGTTTTTTTCTCTTTTGCTATAATTTCTATATAATTTTTCTGGCTACATGAGGAGCTTGCTTTTATGAGGAGATTTTTCATTGCAGAAATACGCTCAAAGTTTCGCCAATGCCTGATGAGGGCTACTCGAAAAAAACTTTTTCTATCATTTCGTGCCATTCCCGAGTGCATTACCGAATGGTAATCACTCTCCAAACCATTAACTACATTACAGCGGTCGCCATTGATCTCTACACCAACTCACTTAGACACTTGCCGATCTATTGCGAATCTTTAATCCTTAAAAAAAGATATCATGACTTATGACTCACTGAAGTCACCTTTCGGAAAAGGGTGAGAACTTTCTACTTAGCCTAATAGTTATCAAATAAATGATGAGAGATTAAGTACTACAGAGGATAGAGACAACATTTTCTTCATAACTAAGAAAAGCTCTCGAAACTCTTCTTTTAATTAAGCCAGTTCTAAATTACTCCAGCAATGTGGCAAATGCAACGATTATATTCCCGCAGGACTCTAATCTAGAATGACATTCCTCCATACTAAAAAATGCCAACAGAACATATTTCCAGTTCTGCTAGAAAATTACCAAAATCACACCAAATTAACACAATCTTTATTCAGCCATTTTCGTTGTGGCAACTCCACCAAACTTAACCTATTTCAGTTGGCATTACGCCAGTCACATCATTATCATTGAATCATCAGCGCTATTGCGATAAGATGCTCTTGCCAAGTAATGAAAGCCAGCCAGTTTACATTTGCAACTTTGTAAAACTTCAAAGTGCTTGTTTTGTTAGCTGTTACCGCAGCGCATCCAGCGCACAGCACACAGCTCACGCCACATAACCACGAACAAGAGAAACATGCGCAACATGAGACGAAGGGAAAGAGAGCAAACAATGCGTAAATGGAAGTAATTTCGCCTCTGTGGACTTTTGTACGCTTTTAATTGATTTTCAAGTCAAGTCGAGTTTAATTCATCACTGTCAACTATTTAAGCAAATATAAATGAGTGTAACAATTGGCAAGAAGACCTAACTGGATGGGTGTAGTAAAGAAGACACAACGTAAAACAAAAAAGAACACAAAAAAAAAAGAAAAGTTGGAAAAACTGCGACAGCATTGGCAAAGCAAATAAAACCGCAAATAGTTAGTAGAAAGTACGTATAAAAAAGAGGAGCAGTTTGAAAAGTATGTTTGTATGTATGGACATAAGTACTTGCAACACAAAGTACGTGAGTACTTGAGGGAGTAACTTCGACAACTTGCACCGCAACTGTCAACACAACACAATGAGCATAGTGAATGCGATTCGAGAGGAAATGGAAAAAAGGTAATAAATAAAATCAGTGAAAGAAAATTGCGACAAGCAGCAAAGGCACAAAGTTTCGCTCTTGTAACTATTTTTATTTGTTGGTTGATGGTTGATGGTTGTTGGTTGTTGGAGCTTGTGAGCCAATATTTAATCAAACTGTAAGCAGAGTCCAACAGCAACAAAACAGTAGGAACTAAACTTGAAAAATGGACGAGGCAACTGGCGCACCATTCGGAAGCCTTGCGGGCAAAAGTCAAAGTCAAGTTGAAGCTGCGGTCTAAAAGTTCTTATTTCCATATCCTCGTCCCATAACTTTACATATTTCGTGTGCTGTTATTCAATTGTATTGATATGAAATGCAAATAATCGCATGATGCAACTATTTGCAACAACGAATTGTAGGTGTTTAGAGGATCGCTATGACTCAAAATAAAATAAATATATAATATTTACAAGTCTTGCTAAACAGCAACTAAGTACTAAAGCTTTGTAGTTAAATCTTTACTAGAAATATAAAATCAGCTGCTACTTTTAATTCTCCATTGCCCCGAGGTTTGTGGTCGGGTCGTTTTCCCCCCCATGCTAGTTTGTAGCCCAGCAGAAAAACGCATTGGTCTTTGAGCTGCTAATGATCTCAAACTGGGCCATGTCGTCCGAATGGATACAAACCCTCCGGCTCTGAAAGTATTCGATGCGGTACCAGCTGGTGGTAGCAAAGGAATAGGCAGGCTCCTTCCTCTGCATTGGAAAGTTTAGGTGGAGAAGGACTTGGCGTCACTTGGAGTGTCCAATTAGCGCCAGTTAGCATGAAAAAGAAACGGCTGGCGCGCTTTGTTAAACTCAGCCAAAATCACGTAAGCGGGTATCGCGCCAATCAAAAAGAAGAATGATCTTAAACTGAAAATATTTCTTATAAATTTGCCTATAAATAGCTCGTACAAGTCTTCAATTGATTTTAGGTCCGGCCTGATCGCTTGCAAGTCCAAAACCGGTATCTTTCTGGGTGAAACAAACTCTTTGTAGTGGAGAGAGTCTGAATTAGCGCGTTATCCTGCCGGAAGATCGGGGAATTTCCGTAGAGTTCCCCAACAATCGGGCATATTCGTATTCCCAAACCATAAACGATCCGTCACCGTGATTTCTTTAACGGCGCTTGTACCACTTTGTTGGGTTTTTGGCCGAACTCCTCCTCCTATTTGTAGCGTGCGTCTTAATATTTTACACAAAGGCAATGACCTACAGTTTTATGCCACCTCCGAACGACAGATGGTTTCTTTTTTATGAAGAACTTTTTCGTGGCAGAAATATGTACTTTCGGAGATTTGCCATTGCCTGCTGAGGGCTGACCGGTAGTAGAAAACACTTTTCCATAATTTGGCATTTCAACCTTACCAACCTTTGAATTGTCGACCCATTCGGATTTACGATTACGAATTTTCGCGATATGTTGTTCATGAAGGTCGACCACTTTCATAAAAGTTTCAATAATTTTAATGCGTTCTTTTATCGTTAAAATTGCCGATCTGTCTACTTGGCAATGTCAAAGAAGGCATCTTCGTCACTTCTGAAAAACCTTTTGCCTAAATAAATAAATAATTAATAAATAAATAAAGTGAACCGAAGCGGATTAGGGGTGTTGAATATGTTTTGACACTAGCGCCATCTACAGTGTAATATTTTAAGAATAAAAAGTAGCCTATAACCTGCGCAGACAATACACGAAGCTAGCAGTGAAAATCCCACCAAATTTAGTTCTTCGTTTCGGAGATTAGCGTTAACAGACACAAAAAATTTTTAAACAGAATCTTATTATATTCTGTTACACTCCCCACATCATATACAACAAGGTTTTCTATAATAAATGGGATTTTTAATTATAGTTTGACATCATCAGTGTAATATTTTTAGAGTAAAAAATAGACTAGCCTAGTTGCCTCAGGCAATTCCCAAGATGTCTGTAAAACGCCCATTAAATTTGATTCGTTAATTCCGGAGATCACCGATTTCAGACACACAACATTTTTAAAGCCATTTTTATTGTATTATTTACATTACACTCCCTACATCATCCCAATAAAATTTTAGTAAAATTTCGAATACACAAATATGGCTGTCGTACAGTTTTACTGTAACATACACTTCAATATAGACTTTCTTTGAAAAAAAGAAACTGTGTACCGTTGTTATTGAAAAATATGTACATATTTTTTAAAACTCATTACAGCTGCTTTTTTAGTATCCATGCGTGTTGTCCAATCATCACAGGCGCTTTTTAGCATAGCTGATGAGTTGAAACAGAACGCACAGAAACTTTTTTTTAAACTTAAAAGAGGTCCATTTCGTACCGCGCAGATATGATAATGAGTTTTAGCTGCTGTTTTGAGCGTGAAAAAGCTATCAGTGTCTAAGTAGCATACGATTTGATAAGAAACCAGCCGATGGCTCATAATTTAGTTGAAAGTTCACTGAAAGTCAACTGACTCGGAGGACATACTGAAAGAAATAGACAATAAAAACGCAAAACAAAACCATTACGAAAAACAAAGCAAGACGCAAGATAAAGTAGATGAACATACCTAAATATTAAGAATCATGAATACAATACAAAAAATTGGCAACAGTGTAAGAAGGTATGTTGAAAAACTTCAATTCTTGGCCGACCAGCTGGCCAATGCACTGCTAGTTTTCGTGCAACCACTCATTTGGAAAAAAACCAAATGAGTTTTTTTACCGCTGCGTATTCTATGTATATTTAGAGAAAAAAGCATGATAATGTTGTTGGTTATGAGCTTTGCCCAAATTTATAACATTTTAATGAAGTTCATTAACATTTGACTTAGAGGGTGCACGAAAGGCTCTTATGTGGTATTTATCATACATGCCACATTGGGCATACATACAAACACATACAAACACATACAGGATATAAAAAGCATGTTTAAATATAGCTGCAAACAACCCGTGAAACATATAAATATATTAAAGTCAGCACAAAAATTTAATTACGACCGAAAAAATAAAAACTTAACTACTCCAGCCACTAAATGTAATAAAATGCTATAGCGATAGGAATATGATCCGTTACATCCAAATAAACATGCACATGTGTGTGTGTGTGTGTGTGTAGGTTGGCGTTTGCAGCTGGCGCACCCAATGCCGTACGTATGTGGCGATTTAGGAAAATAATTTTACACAATAAAAGCGAAACAACACGAAGGAGGCGAGAAAAAGGAAAAGGTTTGCTCAGAGCAGCATTTAACATATCCGTCTGACACATCCGTAATATGGCAACCCCTGAAGATGGACGAGACAAATGAGGAAAGCAAAACAAGGCTAGTCAATTGAAAGTGTACAGCAATGAGTGGCCTACAATCGTGTTTGTGTGGGCGACCAAAGTGTCGGATATGTATGTATTGTGTATTTAATGTGGCTGCTTTTGGGGCCAAGGGTAGATTATGGGAATGAAGGAATCTCGTAGGCGTTAAGTAGATGTATGATGTGCACACATACATTCATACCTACATACATACGTACATGCATACATACATACATACGCGCATACATACATACATACGTACATGCATACATACATTCATACATGCATACATACATACGTGCATACATACATACATCCACACACACATTAATTATAGGCGGGTAAATAGGCGGTTGATTATCATCATACCGGCTGGTTTATGCACTCATATATCAGTATCAGTATACGCATATTTATATTATATAAGTACATATGTGTATGGGAGGCCCCTAAAAGTATACAAACACAGAAAATTATAGCTCACTTTAAGGCGCATCATCTCCTATTTCCCGCACATTCGCATTTCCGTTCCTTCTCACAGTTATTGCGCCGAAAGCGCGTTGTAGAACGTAAAATGGGCGTAGTGACAATATTTTGCTGCTTCAGTTTATAGCCACGCTACCCTACGCGCTCCACTCATGGATGTTGGTAAATCTTATATAATTTAGCTGTAAGCGTTTCACTGCTAAATGTCAATAGCGACATTCATATACTTGTACTTTTATGTATGTATACACGCATATATGTATGTCTGACCTTGTTGGCTTCGTAGTTTTCATTTGCGACACTTCATCACTCTTAGACAACAACATCTTCGCCTTTGCATTAGTGAATGGTAATAGTCGTTGGCGCCGCCCTTTTCACGTCATAAGATTTCATAAATAATGTGTTTATGGTTTGTCAAATAAATGGGTGCATGTAAGTATATGTATATAATGGGTTATCCAATGCAATGCAAGAGTTCATAGACAGAACGTAAAATACAGTCTAAACTTTCTTATATGTAGTGAATATGTCAAAGAAAGACAGAATCGAAAATTATAATAAAAAAATGAAGTGATATATGGCGCATTCTGATGTTCAAGAGTTTCTATTCTGTTTTTATTTATTTTTATTTTATTCAATTAATAGTCTAAAAAATGCAGTATTTCTTACAGACTATGAAAAATAGATTAATGGGAATTAATTTCATCAAAGAAAAATTAAACGTATAATTAACTGGTTTCAATTGTAATGCATAAAAGAAAAAGATAACATTTCCTATAATTTACAGAGAAACACTATTAGATAATATTAAGAATTTTTTTCAACAATTCATTTAGTACCAATTTGAAGTGGTGATTTGTTGACGAAAAATCTAGGTCAATATGATTTGAAAACGAATTAAATTCTTCAAAAATTCTAGAAATCGGAGCACTGAAAGCATATTTAGTTCATACCATCCCTAACCTCAAAAAATCATGATTCCGCTTCGCTGATGAATATTAAAATTAGTTGAGGGAAAAATCTGTATAAGTACGTAAATCCAATTTTTAAGGGGGAACGCTACTATTTTATAGTCGATTTTTCGGAATTTCTTTTTGTAAGTCGAAATGATTATTCGAGGATCGGACAAAAGGCAATTTTTTATATATGCATTAAACTATGTTGATGTAAATTTTTATGAAAACATATTGAAAATTTACAAATTTATGTAAATAAGCGTAACGCGTTAAAAAAAAATGACGTCATCTGGTGGCAGCGATACAGCAATGAATAATCATCTGAAATCAAAAAACCAAACATTTGATTAATCTACACAATAATGGCTGTCGTTTTACGTAGCCACTTTTTTTTTTTTTTTGACAAAATGGTGGTGATTTGAATTTCGATGTGTGTTTTTCAGTATTCAGAATTAAGCTTCTTCTTACATTCTTGAACAAGTTTTGAGGTTTGCTTCGCGTTCTCCAGGGCCTTCAGTGCGGCCTGACTGTGACTGAAAACTCCAATCTGTTTCCCGCTCCATCTCCGCTCGATTATCCATTCGGCTACTTTCAGAATGGCAAAAACTTCTGTTTGGAAAACAGTTGCCATTTCCCCCATAGCATAGTGATACTTATTACTATCGTTTAAGTACCATCCGGCTCCAGACCTTATTTCATTCTTGGACCCATCGGTAAAGAAAATATTATCAAATTTATTCCAAATGAAACTGTGGGTATCAGATCGTCTTTAGGTGCCAAAAACAGTGGATACTGCTGAGATAGCAACAGTTAAAGTTATTTTAAAAATTTTGAAAATCGGCTAAATACAACTATAGCCAATGCGATAACAAATAAAAGAAAATTAAAATCGGTTCATTAGTCTTCGAGAAATCGTAGCCGCCGTATCAAAAAAAGTCGTTTCGAGAAAAACGCGGTTGAAATAAAACATCGTATCATAAGCGCTACGGGGCCGAACCGACGGGCGCTCTCTTAAGTGCACATCAGAGACCTGCATGGCTCACTGTTTTCTTGAGTTGTTCATACGCTAAATTTCTTGCTCACATTCA
Organism: Anastrepha obliqua; assembly: GCF_027943255.1. NCBI lineage: Eukaryota > Metazoa > Arthropoda > Insecta > Diptera > Tephritidae > Anastrepha > Anastrepha obliqua. Next base: position 63,447,939 of record NC_072893.1, on the reverse strand, counting down.
GTCAATTGAACCAAAATATTTGGTCAAGTGCAGTCAGCTCATGCAGGCGAACGCGTAGTTCAGCTCAGTCAACACGTATGATCTAATGTCTTCGGCTCAAATCTAATCATTGAACAAAAAGCAGCATTGAATGAAATTAGCATCGGCCTTTGCGTTCAAACGATCAAACTTGTTCAAAGAAGTAATTGTCATTATTGTAAATAGCACATGTTCGAGCAAACGAGCGTTGGCGTACAATGTACGCTGTAAATTGCGTTTCGTATTTGAAAGGATTAGTTGGTTTCAGCAATGTTTCCTTATTTACATTATTTTCTTTCGTGTTTTATTATAAGTTTTAAGAAAAAAACAAATATGAAAATATAGTGTTTTTGCTTTAAATTTTGCTTTTACTTTGCTATCGTTAGTTACAAGCAAAAACTCATGCGGGATCATACGTGTTCAAACCGGCTCATTTGGCTCTATAGCCCTTTTATTCTTGCTCAAAAAAATGAATGTATAGCCGAACGAGCAAATACCCGAAACGGCTGCTATGAAGACGATTGGTGATAATATCGGAGAGCTAAAACGCAGCACATGATTTGATTGAGCTGAAATAAACAATGACAATAACTTATTTGAACAAGTTCGATCGTTTGAACGCAAAGGCCTGTTTTTTTGTTCAAGCGAAGCGTATGAATGTTTTACACTGAGCCGGTGCAGTTCTCTGGTGCACATAGAATCGGGAATAAAGCGAATTTCGCTTTAAAATTTTTACCGTATTTTCTTGATTTGGTTATATTAACAAATTCCCAAATTATACTGCCAAATTGTTGAAATTTACATTCAACAAAAGAAGAAGAATATAACTACTTTTGTGATGCCAATTATTCGTCGAAAGCGTATGAGGCAGTTCTGGTTTCAACAAGATGGCGCGCCACCACACACAGCTCGCACCACAATCGATTTTTTGAAGAAATTGTTTCCTCGTCGTTTGATGTAGAAAAATGGCGATTTTGACTGGCCACCGCGTTCGCCCGATTTAACGCCACCCGACTTCTTCTTGTGGGGATATTTAAAATCAAAGGTTTACATTAATAAGCCAAAGACCATAGAAGAGCTCAAGAACAACAGCCGTGAGGAAATAGCCGCTATTCCAGCCGAAATGTTAGCTAAAACTATGGAAAATGCTGCAAAACGGGCACAATACGCCGTACAGGCTCAAGGCGGCCATTTCAAAAAGTGATGTCAACAAATCTACTTGAACCAAATAAAATGATTATTATCGTCAACATCATTGTGTTTTTTTTTTTTGATTAAAAAATTGTGTTTTTCTTTGATTAAAAAAAAAAAACACATGGTCCGTCGCATATGGGCAACCCAGTGCATACATACTGTATATTAGATATACCTATGTTTGTCTATTTGCTCTTGATTTTTTTGTAAATTTTGTCTATTTGTATTCTCTGCAAATATTGTGAATTTATTTAGATATATATTCTTTCTCTCTCTCTCTCTCTCATTCTCTCTCGGGTCTCTCTCTCTCTCTCATTCACTTTCGGGACTCTCTCTCTTATTCTCTCTCGGGTCTCTCCCTCTTTCTTTGTCTGCCTTGAAAGTTTCACTTCTGTTATGTGTTCTACACTACGCGCACTTTTTTTTTTGTATTTTATTTTATAAAAATAAATAAATAAATAATAGTTCTTGCTACAGCAACAACAAAATAACTCAAAAATTTAAACTTTGTTAAAAATGTGAAACAATTCAACAAATTTGCTTCAAAACTTGAAACATTTTAGTCAGAATTAAAAAAAAACTCTCAAGTATACAGTTGTGAAGCCCATGCAATTTTACAATATTTTATACTCGAGAGTTTTTTAAAAATTCTGACAAAAATGTCAAATCCAAATTGTCAAATATTAAGATGCAGGTTACAATTTTTTTTTGTTTTGTTTTAATATGTTAATTTTTTTTTAATTATACACAAGGCGCATTCAATCAAGGTGGTAGCACTAGACCAACAACAATATTTTGTACGTTTGATCGTCAAAGCAAAGTATTGGAAAAGTAGAAAACCAAAAATGAATTCCGCTTGATTCATTCTGGGCTGACAGCTACATGGACACGGCGAAAGAAAAAAATATATCAGCTGATTTGCCGATACCACCTTTAATAAATGCGCCTTGATTATGCACAAAGTTTGTAAAAAGATAAAGTGGCTTATGATAAAATAATGTGAGCACAAGTGCTTGTGTATGCTTAAACCTTCTTGTTTACTATATAAGATCGCCTAAAAATCTTAAATGGGACAAAAAGTACGAGTACGAAAAAACGGCTTTTTTAACAATAAATGAATGGCTTGAGTTCTATAAATGTCTTAAAAATACAAAATAACTACAGCTCGGTGTTATTTTTACAGCATTTTCACGTTCCATTTGTTAAGTAATAATAATAAGTAATAATTATTGTTTTCCAACTGGCAGTGCTACGTTTTTCCTGCATTTGTGGCATAGAATTCCACAGCTGGCCAAATACGAGTAAAAGTGTGCACACACATACATATACACATATCACATTAAAGCCAGCGAACTGATGAATGGCTGAAAGTTACAGCTACTGTAGCGGTAAGTAGCGCGAACGTTCGTATTTGTTTGAACGGTTCGTATTTCAAAAACCAATTACCGAAAGTAAAAATAACAAATAAGCGGTAATAAAACCACAACAACTGCTATTGATAGCAGACAACAAGCGGCAGCCGGCGCGTGAGAGAAAACGAATGACGTGGTCAAGACAGCCGGAGTGGGTTGGTGACTACTCAATTAACAAATTCGAAATGCAAACGTTTTACTTTAACTTTCAATTGATTGTTTTTGTTGCTTTGTTTTTGTTATTACACTAAAATGTTGCAATAATTCAAGTATTTATTTCCATCTATTTATACTAGGCACTTTTGTTTTTGTTAATTTTTTTATTGTTGCTGTGGTTGTGTTCTGATAATGGCCATATGGGAAAAAACTCACTAGTACCGCATTGGGAGCTGCTGCTTTATTTATAATTGAGACTAGTTCTCTTATAACTTGAGACTAGTGCGTATTTCACCACTTTTTCATAAAAGCAGCTTTTGTAAATTTCTCAACACAATTTTACATGCATTTTGTTACATGCAATTTTGTTAAAATTTTCAACCAGAAATCTGCAGCATTAGTTCAAATTTTCTCGGCAGGGTTTGGGACTATGTGAGTGTGTCAGCAGTGTGAGAGTAAAAATGTTAGATAGTCTCCGGCGTAACTGCTGTCTAGTAAATAGCATAAAAAAACGTGTTGTTCATAACAGACATAAAATGTGATCACATGCATACCTACACACATTCACACATATGTATGAAGATAAACCTCTTTTATTTGGCATTATTTTTATACATACGTGCTCGCTCTATAGGACTTAGTATGTAGGGGAATATATGTATGTTAAACTTAGCAGACAGGTGGTAATAAAGCAGTTAGCAGAGAATCGACATAGTTGGAGACGAGACTGTTGTAAATACATCCACGTACATTGACTACTATTATATTTAGCATATTTATGTGTGTGGGAATATTTGTATACGAACGCTCACTTCTAGTGTACATTTAGTGTAGTGGGTATACGAGTATATGTATATGTAGGTATGTGCACGAGCGTTACTCAACTCAAGACCATATCTGATGTTTAAAGTTACCTTATCGATTTTTATTACCAGATACATACTATACAAGTATTTGCGAGTATATATTTGCTTTTCTCGCGTGTTTATTAGCAATTCGCTCTGCCACGCAACACTTTACGTACTCTCAGCCCCCTACGTCAACGCGCTCGCAGTCATACACACATATTCATATGCAAGTAAGTGTATGTATTTTAGTCAATTTACATAGGCATACCATACATACATACTACAGTTTAGGCGTGAGGGAAATTTTACAGTGCGTTTGCTTAAAAAAATATTTTTAATGAGACACCTATTCAGTGTAAGCTAATAAAGTTCTAAAATGTCGAATTTTAGTTAAATAAATATTTTGACTTTTGAGAGTGGCATTTGACAGATACTTTTGCAACATAAGGGCTGTGCATGTAAAAATTACCGAGTAACTGAATTTCCGAGAATTCGCTCCCAAAGAGAAAAATATCAAATGAAAATACATGAACGCGAAACCCGCAACAGCTCACAAGTTTTACGATTAACTGATTAAATTGTTGGCGGGAAAAATAACAAAAAGTAAACTTTTTTTCAGTTGAGCTACCTCGTATTAAATTAAAAAACAAAACAAAAAGCAAATAAAATGCAAAATAACGAGCTTAGCATCACATGATTTTATTTTGTCCACATCGATTTGTTCCATTTCATCATCGCCGTCAGATGAAGAACATTCCAATAGGAATTGCGTTGTTGAGGCAATCACAGCTTTCTTCATATTTTAATTGCTTCCGTCTATGCATGTATGTAGAAGTATATAAAGTATGTTGCCAAATTAGTTAGTAACCAAGAAGTACAAGCATAAAGTAGAAAAGATACCTTCAATGCTTTCGATTTGTACAAGGTGAAATTCAAAATAAACGAAACAGGGGTCATAAAAATGTTTTCGATCGCGCAATCTTTTTAATGAGTTATCCAAACATTTGTATGGATGAAAAAAGTTTATGGCGATGATTGTCTATCTCGTGCCAGAGTTCATGAGTGGTTGTGGGGCATAAATGACAATGAACAAAATCAGTATTCACCGAAAACTCCATCGAAATTGTTCGTAAATGTTTCAAAACTGAAAAGAAATCATCGTTGAAATTCATGGAATCGGAGTTGAACATCTCAGAATTCAACATTCTAAAGACCTCATTAAAGAGGCGGGAAAAGACGAGAACTTCCTTTACAACATTGTAACTGGTGATGAAATGTGATGTTTCCAATATGAACCTGAGATCCTTGGAGAAGTCAGAAATCAAGTCGAGGCTCTTTTGTTTTTACGATTCCAACGGAATCGTCCTCAAGGAGTTCGTGCCACTGGGCCAAACCGTCAATGCAATTTTCTATCTTGGCGTTTTGAAGCGTTTGTTGCATCACATTCGTTGATTTCGCCCTGAATACCGCTGGCGCTTATTGCGTGATAATGCACCATCTCATTGATCCACTCTTGTGACTGATTTTTCTACTAGAAATCGCATTTTAACCATCAATCACTCACCGTATTCGCCTGATATGGCTGCCTGGGACTTCTTCGACCTATTCGGAAAATTGCATTTGGCCATGAAGGGGAAACGTTTTGCCTCCGTAAGGGCCGTCCAAAAGGCTTGTACCGATTTCCTGAAAGACATTCTGGTCAATGACCTGAAACACTCTTTCGAAAAGCTTTTAGATCGCGCAAACCAGTGTATTGAGGCCAAAGGGGACTATTTTAAATAAATAAACTTGAAGTTATCAGAATTAAGCTGTTGTCCTTTCTATTTTAGCTCAGTCTTGTTTATTTTGGACTTCACCTTGTATTTCGGAAACAGCAGCAAAGGTGCCTGGAGGCTGTGGTTCAGAAGTATTTACATACTTCTAAATCATTAGCCGATTCCTATTTAATTGATGTATGAATTCAAATGAGCTTTACACTTTTTATCTAAAATATATTTAATTACATTTCCCATTTTAAGCACCATTTTTTATTTAAATTTAGAAGTTTGACTCTATTCGCAATTTTTAATTCGTGTTTATTCCTCTTTGCGATCAACTGTTTTTAACTAGCAAATTCTTACAAGTAAAAATGTATCCAGTAAAAACTTGCAACTTCCCTCAAAATTAAATGAAATTTTTCTCTCTCACTTTCCCCTACTTTGCAAGTTGTTTGGTTACATGAACACTAAAACTTAATAATTTGTAAGAATAACAAATAACAAATTTTTTGCTTCATGAACAGACCTAAACTTACATATTTTTTAAATTGAATCTAAAACATTTTTAGTGTATTTATACTTTTTTAACAAAATTTAGTAAATTATGATTATTGAAAGCATACAATAGAGAATATAATTGGAAGAACGTAACTAAAACTAAAATCTATCGTCCTAATGGGCGCAAATTTTGCTGATTGCACTAAGTTGAGAGTGAAAAACCAATAATTAGAATAATTAGAAAAATTTAGTTTTCGTATTTTTATCAAATAAAATCATTATTAATAAAACAACAAATTATATCATTGCTTTCATTTATATGTCAGTTAGAAGTAATATTCAGAACTGAAAAATAGAAATACACATTTTCATCAGGTATTAGTTACACATGAATAATTACAAACATAGAACCGGCTTACAATCTTGGCTGTGCCTGGGCGACTAATTACAATGTATATTATATTGTAATTACAAGTAACAAACTAAGCAAATTTTAAGAATTCATAAATTTACAGAGAATTTCAATATTTAGTAAAATAATCACGCATTCTGATAAACCAAACGTACCAGACATTGCTCAATAAAACTCAAAATATTAAATTTTTTATTTTTCAAATTTATATGCGCCTATCAGAGTAAGCTACTTCTGAAATAACACACATACGCCTGTACCCGAATTATCAAAAAATTTGCGCCTTTCCGGGACCGACTTCAGTTCTTACCAAATAACAGAGACATAACAGAGTCAGTTGAAAATGCGAACGTCGAAGTGGTATAACAAATGAAAAAACGTGTTGTTGTTGTTGTTGAAGTGGTTGAGTATTTCTACTGAAATAATTAGGAAAAATTATTAGCGACTAGCGCCGTTTTACTACCACATATTTCGTTAATGCGTTGTTGTTGTTTTTTTTTTTAGTCAGATTAATTTCGTGAGATTAAAGTAATACCTCTTTATCTGTATGTTTGAAATTTCATTAATTTGCTGTAGGAAAGCCATGAAAACAGGTTACAATAAACTTTCTCCGTTTTGACTTATTTCTGGCGCTTAGGCTTGTTGTTCAAGATGGCGCAAAATTAATCACCCTAATGGAGAAAAGCATACTTTTTGCAAATGCCACGTAAACTACACTTGTGAACCAGACAGCTACAGTAAAAAACATACAAGCAATGGAGCGCAAAAATATTCAAATAAAGATTCCCATCACGCAAAATATTTTGTTTTTTTTTTATTTACTAAAAAAGTTATTCGAAAACCAAATTGAGACTTAATTATTTAATAATATAATAATTTAAATACTATTTTATTTTTTTTTTGCAGCATATATTAATATTAGTTATATCGCTCTGTTATAAGTATATTTTGCTCTTTTCCACAAAAGAGGAGAAAAATGATTACCAACTGAGGAGTTAGAGGGTTAAAATGTGGTACAAAAATGTTTCCCGTTGCTTTTTATAATACTAAAATTGCTGGACACAGTATACAAGTACATCTAAAATGTAAGGATTATACAGTTTTCTATGCCTATTTTACCATAAGATTACGGAACGAACCAAAATTTCAGTCCACCTTAATACAGGGTGGGCCATAAAGCGTTTGCTTTTTGAACCACCTATTTTTTGAGAATGATAACACAAATGACATGTCAAATGTGTTCATAATTTACTTAAAGGTTTGACATTTACGAAATGGGACGCTATACGCTTGAACAAAATTGGGAAATATTGAAAACCTATTTCCAAAGTGGTGAGTCTTCTTCTTCTTTTCTGATGAAGCTCATTTTCATATCGGTGGCTACGTTAATAAGCAAAATTGTCGGATTTGGGGCTCAGAAAATCCACACGTTACTGTAGAGAAGCAAATGCATCCACAACGAGTCACTGTTTGGTGCGGTTTTTGGTCTGGCGGCATCATCGGGCCATTTTTTTTGAAAATGAGCGAGGAGCCGCGGTTACAGTAAATGGCGAGCGTTACCGTGACATGCTCAACGAGTTGTTTCCAAAAATTTAAGAGGATGACATGGATGACATTTGGTGTCAACAGGACGGTGCAACTTGTCACACTGCCAAAGTTACACTCGAACTTTTTTCTACCGTTTTTGAAAACCGAATAATCAACCGAAATTCCGATATCAGTTGGCCGCCTCGGAGCTGCGATTTAAGCCCGTTGGACTATTTTTTGTGGGGAGTCGTTAAGGACAAATGCTATGCGAACCATCCAGAGACAATTGATGCTTTAAAACACGAAATCGAAGTTGCCATTCGTGAAATTGGAGCCCAAACAATCGAAAATGTGCTTAAAAATTGGGTTAATCGAATGGCCTACTGTAAAGCCAGTCTTGGCAGTCATTTGAACGATATTATTCTTCATTCATAAATGACAATGTTCAATCTTCAAAATAAAAAAAAAGTTTGAAAAAATATTGATTAGTTTTTTTTTTTATAGCCGATTCAAAAACTAAATTTTACATGGCCCACCCTATATTATCAGTTTAAGTTCCCAAGCTCTTAAAAAACACCCAATATAAATATTCTTGAATTGAAAATTTTAATTTCCTTACATAAATTTTTTTCCAAATTTTTACTACATTCTAACTTAAGGGGTTATACGCAGTTATGACTTTCAAAAAAATCGATTTTTTTTATTGCATTTTTGTAATGTACACATATTCAAAAGTATACGCACGAAATTTGAAGTAGATCTAAGCAATACTTTCGGAGTTATACCTAAATATGTAGAGATGCCTCGGCACGTTTTAAGGTAGGTATTGAAACTTTAAACGTGTTTTTTTCAAAACGGCATTTTTCAAGTCGGTGTACACGATATCTCGAAAACGGCTTGTTTGATCGGTCAACCGTTTTAACTCAATCTTTAAAGATACATTTTCTAGTAATTAATCGTTCCTTTTGTAAATCTGATACTTATTTTCCATTTTATAATCAATTTACGGCCAAATTTTAACGTAAAAATCGAAATCATTTCTTTTAAAAGCTGCCATTTTGTGAAAATTCACTATTTTGATTTGCCGAACGATTAATTACTAGATAATCTAATATATTAACAAAATTTGTTTGGTTTTTTGATTTCAGATAATCCAATCCTGAGTTACGATGTACACCGTAAATCGCCTTTTTTTAAAGGAGGTTCCAGAAATCGCCTGCAGCGTGCTCTATAATCAATATTTTCATAAATAAAAAATTTTGTTACGTTCTTGAAGGATGCTTTTATAACCGCCAAAAATTTTCAAATTAAAATATTCTGAAGTTTCTTCAGGATAAATCCTTGACAACCCGTCTTTTATTTGCTTCATAACTGCGTATAACCCCTTAAAAAATATTAACAAATTATCCTGAGATCCATATCAACTAATCCTGGCATTTTTAGTAGTTAAATTACCGATGTCTCGGGATCACTGGCACACGTATTTATTTTCATTTTGAGGTTGTGAGACATAGTTCTCTCTCTCTCCCACCCTAAATTCTACTACTAATACTCGTATATTTCCCGCCTACTTCTGTTAACATAGATTCTGAATTTCGGTGCTATTGATTCATCAATTTCTGTGTGAAAATTTTCATGCGCATATAAATTCTTTGTAAGCATTTTTGAAACTCGTTAGCACCTGTTGGTTCGTTGGCCTACGCGCGGAAAAAGAGGAAAAGAGGCGCAGAACAAGAACATGGAAAAAATGCTGCAATGCACAATTGATTTTCTGAAAAATTTGATGGTTGTTTAGTTTAATGAGTGACTGGTTAACTGCTTGATTGTTTGGGTAATTTGACACTCGCTTGCCACTGTAAAGAATTATTTTTGGTCTTCACTATCTGACACACAAGCTGGGTAAGTATACAGGTATAATTATTTTTTTTTTGTATGTCGCTTTGTTTGTTTGCTGTATTCGAAAATATGTATATACCTATGCATAAAATATTACGGCGTTAAAATTTAGTTTTTTGTTGCTCGCTGCAAAACGAATTGGGATAAAAAAACTGAAGACTTGCCACTGAGAGCGATTTCACTGCAACCGTCCAAATGAATATTTCTCAAGTGAAAAAACGTATGTATGTATCTAATTTCCCCTATTTTGGTGATATTTCCACTTGTATGCCTTTTTAAAATTTCGAATGGAAGTAAGAAAGCATCAAAGCTTTTACTTTGGCTACTCAAAGTACAGCTAACGTCAGCACAATTCCATTGGCCTGGCTTCTCTATATTATGAATCGTCTTTATATCTTCACTAATTCAAAAAATGCAAGGGCGAAAAAATTTTAGTGTTACAGATAAAGGTAATCTATATACCCATATTTACACATATATACATATTTATTTACATATTTATTTACATATTTATAGGTATATATTTGACAATTTTCTGCTCACTTGAATGGCTGCGTTTGTTATTCGCCAGGCAACTGCGGAAAGGTGATAATTAACTTGTGTACGATTTACTATATATGTTTAACAACATTTAGCTGTGGTTGTAGTATTTGTAATTTCACATTTATATATGTATGTGTAGTTGTATTCTATATGTATTTATACAAGTGCCTATATGTGCATTTATGAAATACTACAAGGTGGCACAAAATTAGTCATCCACTTTTGTTTCTAAACAACTTTCTGACTATATCAAAACACAAAAAGTGTATTTTGAGTAATGGAAATATTTGCTTTGTTCTTTAGGCGCTCCATTGCTTGTATGTTCGTATACTGCAGCTGTCCAGCTCACAAGTGTCAAATATGATTTGACGTACGACGCCATTTGCAAAAAGTATAAACCTTCCGATAGGGTGGTTAATCTTACATCACGTGGTATATCTGCCGATTCGAACAATTTGTATTAATTACACTAGTGAACAAAATCAACAAAAAAAATTACCCCTAAATGAAACCGTTTTAGTTTTATGGAGTTCGATCCCCAAAGCACGAAAATTAACAAACAAAATTTGTTTCGTGATAATTGTTTTATTAGTATTTTTTATACTATTTTTTATTTTAATTTTCAGTTTGTTTAGGAGGTGACGCAATGTAGCCCAATCAATTATGGTAATGGAATTTTGTATGTTAGTCACTATTTTCTTTTTTATTTATAATTTTATTATTACAACTTTTCCGTTTAATTAAATTTCAATCAATCAATTCTTCCATTAAATTAAATCAAAAAATTTGTTTTCAATAAATTTTTTGTTTTGCAAATAAATTTTATTTTTCAAATTAATTGTTATTTTTCAAATAAATTTTTTTTTTTTTTCAAATAAATTTTTTTTTTTTCAAATTATTTTTTTCCTTTTTTTGAATTAATTTTGTTTTTTAATTCATTTTTATTTTTCAAATTTACTTTTCTTCCAAATTATTATTATTTTTTTTTTTCAAATTAAATTTTTTTTTGAAATTTACTTACTTTCAAATTAATTTTTTTTTTTTCAAATTAAATTTTTTTTAAATTAACCTTGAAATGTTTGCTTTAAAAGAGTAACTATAGTATGTTTTTATGGAGAGCAAAAATTTCTTGTATGAATTTTGATCTTCGACGCAGAGCATTCGATTAAAGTGCAGTTGTTAGAAAAAGCATCACAGTTCGTGATGGACCATAGTTTCATAAAAAAATGTTCAATTCTCTAGTTATGTACGTTCATTTCGTTAAGATCTGATTCGATTTATTTATTTGTTATATTAAAACATAATTAAAATTATAAGTAATCCAATGTAGTTAAATCAGCTACCAGAGCTAGGGCTAATCAGTTTAGTATTTCATCTTTCGGCTTATTAGCTGATTCCTTCAAAATCGCTGAGAACCGGTTAACGGACTGATATTTGCCACACCTACTGAACTCTACCCACCGTGAGAATGTATTTAGTCCTATCACAAGTTCTGTTACAAATTAAGTCCGTTATAGATATAAAATTGTAGTACTTTTTTTAATAAAGTTCGTTTTATTTAATCATATCAATATTTAAAAAAAATAAAATTTTCATTCCAAAGGGCAATCATTTGTTTTTATACAAACCTTCAAACGATTAGGCCATTCAGCTATTACAGTACGCACGATTTCCATGGATATTGACGTCGACGTATTGACGACCAAAGATTGTTTGAGACTTTCCAAATTTCTGTGAGGTCCTTGACAGACCATGTTATTTATTTCTGACCACAAACTGTAATCCAATGGATTCAGACCTGGACTTTCAGACGATCAATCTTCTGCGGCTATAAAGCCAGCAATATTGTTTTTAAGCCACTGCTGGATGGTTTTTGCCCTATGGGCTGGATCAGAATCTTGCTGGAAGATCCAAAGCTCTCCATTGAAAAGACTACTGCTCAACTGCTTCACCACGCCTTCTAAGACATCCGCCTGGTACACTTTTGCCCCGGTCTTAACCTCTTTTTCGCAGAAGTGAAGAAATGTAACTCCTTTACAAGACACTCTCCACCAAATCATTACAGAGGGGTGATGGTGATCACGCTGAACACTAGGAAGAACATTTTTTGCGCCCTTAGAAGTTTTAGCATAGATTTTGTCGTTTTGCTTATTAAAAATTTCTTCAACAGTGAAAATTTTCTCATCATATTTTCATGGCATCTATCGAGCCTAATTTTCTTCAAGCGCCTTGTCAAAAGATGCCCAGTTGAGCGAAGATCATCTCTATTTAGTCTTGACATGGATCTGTTCGATACATTAATTTCTCTGGACATGATTTTCTGCTTTCTAAGGGGATTTCTGGGACTTCTTTCTCGAACGGCTTTTATGGCAGCACTGGTTCGAACCACGCGAGGACGACCACTTCTTTTTCTCTCTGTCACTTCAGACGTTTGGGAAAATGATTGATCGTGCGGTAAACAAACATTCTCGAAATATTAAGTTTTTTCCGCAATTCGTAAATCCCGCTTGCACTTTTACTACACTTTTTTAATGGAATCACTGCAATGCGATTTTCCTTAGCTCCTCGCTACTGTAAAATGTGTCACAGAATTTGTGGCAAGACTAAGTAGTGTATTAGATTGAACTAAAGCAAAACTGTCAGTGAAAAATGTACAAAAAATTTCTTCTGAAACTTTGCCTCACTTGCAGAAATGTCTTGCATATTATAAACATAATATTGGGTAGTCGAAAGTCTTTTCGTATTTTGTCGATAGATGTCGTTGGAGTCATCTATCTCCAGTGCTACCAATCACATTGTGTCATATCATATGGTGTTAGAAAGGTGACATTTTAAGCTTCATTTAACCAAAAAATTAAATTCGGAGAAGTTGAAAAAAAGTTATAGCTATTCAAAAATGAGTGAAAATAATGAAGAAATTCGCTATATTTTGAAATTTTTGTATAAAAAAGGGAAGAATGCCACGGAATCCACCAATGAAATTTGTAAAGTTTACGGAGACGATGCTGTATCAGTTTGTGTACCACAACAATGGTTCGCTCGCTTCCGTTCTGGAAATTTCGATGTGAAAGATGCACCTCGCTCCGGTCGATCTATCGTTGAAAAAATCGATGAAATTATGGAAAAGATTGACCAGGACCGTCACATAAGCTGCCAAGACATCGCCAAGGCACTAAACATTCATCACCAAACAGTTTTGAACCATTTAAAAAAGGCTAATTACAAAAAGAAGCTCGATGTTTGGGTACCACATGAATTGTATGTGAAAAATTTAATGGACCGAATTAACATCGCGATTCTTTGCTGAAACGAAAAGAAATCGAACCATTTCTGAAGCGAATGGTAACAGAACACAAAACGTGGATCAAATACGACAATAATGTGCAAAAAAGAGCATGGTGCAAGGGTGGTGAAGCTCAACAAATAGTCGCAAAGCCAGGATTGACGCCTCGAAAGGTTGTGCTGTGGGTTTGGTGGGATTGGAAAGGAATCATCCACTATGAGCTGCTCCAGCCTGCTCGAACGATTGATTCTACACTTCACTGTCAACAACTGATGAGGTTGAAGCAAGCAATCGAAAAAAAAACGGCCAGAACTGATCAGCAGAAAGGGCGTCGTCTTCCATCAGCATCAGCATCAGACTCGGCAAAAACTGGGAGAGCTTGGCTGGGATGCCCTGACCTTGCACAATCGGACTACCATTTGTTTCGGTCAATGCAGAACTCCCTTAATGGAGTAAAGTTGGCTTGAAGAGAAGCCTGTGAAAATCACTTGTCGCAGTTTTTCGCCGAGAAACCACAAAAGTTTTACACTGATGGAATAATGTCTCTAGAAGAAAAATGGCAAAAGGTGATCGACCAAAATGGTACATATTTGGTTTAATAAAGTTGATTATAAATATAGAAAACATGAGTTGAAGTTTGATTAGAAATACGAAAAGACTTTTTCGACTACCCAATATTTAGAACTTTGATAATTTGAATTAATCCAAAAATTTGGGTATTCATTTTCTCGTTTTTGATGCGAATTTGGTTTAAGGTTTTGGATAGCTGGACGAAATGTTACGACGAATATCACCCGACAGCATCGCTCAGCCCGAAAAAGTTCGCTCAAAGAGTTGATTTTTTTTATACTATAAAGTGTGAAAGTTGTAGTAAAAAGTAAAAGTATTTAGCAGAGCTTCCTGAGCATAATCGGAGAGGTGGAAAGAAATTATTGGAGGATCCTCCTTTAAACTCTGGAATAGGAGTATTGAAAAATTGTATATTGTTTAAAAAAAATACGAGTTTCTTTTAAAAATCCACTTTATTGCATTTTCGCCTTGAATACTTTTCAGCCAACTTGCAAATGTTGAAAGTATTCATTTAACTGTAATGAATTTAAAGACCAAATGTGACACTTATCTACTTCTATGTACTATCTACATATATGTATGTATGTGATTACTTGTATTATTTAGATAATTTTTTAGTTGGAAAGCGTGAAAGTACTAAATCTAAAGCGTATACTGCGAATTATATTTAAAAATTCCCGATAAGATAGATAGAAACTTAAGTAAACCTAGCACGCATACATACCTACATACCTACATGGGTAAAACCACATGGGGTCCGTCGAATATGGGCAACCCTGTATTAAGTTGGGGAATAAGTTCATAGAGATTTTATAATTTCTTATATTTCACAACGATTTGTTTGCTGTTTAGCAAAGAGTAAATATCCATGCGATAGCACTCTTGCTGCTCTACAAAACAATGTTAATTATGTTTTCAAGTTATTTAATTTTTTATAATTTCTGAGGTTTCGAAATGGAATACCCAGAAGGCAATTGTCAACATTTTCGACAGCTGCTCTTCTTTGCTTTTCATCGAGATCAAACCGATGCCGAAGCAGCCCGGGACGTTTGCGATATGTACGGAGAAAGTGTCATAGGCGAGTCTACAGCACGGAAATGGTTTGCAAATTCAAAAATAGCGACTTAGACACGTCCCGCAGCCTTCTGAATTCGATGAAAAATGCCTCAAATCACTTTTTAAGGAAAACGGTCGCCCAACCAGTCGTGAATTGGCGGCAAAAATGAACTGCGATCATAAAACGATTCCCAGTAACCTTCATTCAATGGGATTTACCGAAAAACCAGTCGTGAATTGGCGGCAAAAATGAACTGCGATCATAAAACGATTCCCAGTAACCTTCGTTCAATGGGATTTACCGAAAAATTGGGAGCCTGGCTGGCTCACGAGCTCAACGAAAAAAAACAAAGAAAATCAGTTTCAAGTTGCTTCTCAGCATCTCGCCGCCATCGAAAAACACGCGGTCATAAACAGCACTTTTGTACAGAATCGTCACGGCAGATGAAAACTGTTGCGTATACATCAATACATGAAGCAAAGAAAGGAGTGGGTGGCTCCAGGAGATACGCCAAAGCCGAGAGTCAAAGAAGATCACGATATGTGTTTGGTGGGACTGGGAGGCTATTGTGCAGTGGGAAATGCTCCAAAAGAATGCCACGATCAACAAGGAGGTTTAGCAAGTCAACGTTTAACCAGAACAAGGCTTCCATCCAAATAATGGAAATTTACTTTGAAAAAAATAAAATAAATAAATCTGTTCGCGAAATTCATACAACAGAGGCGGTACCATCGATGCTTATTTCTTTCGAATTGTAGAAGGAGCTGTCGTTACGGTAAACGGTGAGCGCTACCGCACCTTGGCGATTGTATTTTCGTATTTCCAAAAATTAATCAGCTAAACATCGACGGCAATGCCATGAAATTATCTGCTAAATTACAATAAAAAATCATTCCAACAATATTTCTGTTTTGTATTATCATTTTGAGTTCTAAAGCACTTAAAAACACCCGATACAAGGTGGCACAAAACTAATCACACAATTTTGTTTTTGAGTAACTTTTTTACTAAAACGAAAAAATGATTCTGAATGATGGAAATCTTTATTTGGACCTTTGCGCGCCCCATTGCTTGCCCGTTTGTATACTGCAGCTCTCTGGTTCACAAGTGTCAAATATTATTGACATACAACGTCATTTGCAAAACTTATAAATTTTCCCAGAGAGTGATTAATTTTGCGCCATTTTGTAAATTATACAATGTACTGACTTTGCATCTCAGTTTTTGCCAGAAAATTGAAGTTAGTCACAGAAAAGTAAAAGTAGCGCCGAAAAAAACAAAAGAGAAGCACCAGAAGCCCAGTGACATCATTGCTGTGTCGACTACCGAACGTTCCTCATAGAAATAAAAATAGAGTTATGTTCTTAAAAAATGTGAAAAAACCAACACAAATGCATACAAATACATTCTCATACACAAAATTTTCATTTATATTTGTGCACGAATAGGAATTCAATAATTGAAAACAAGAATGCAGGCGCAGGAGGTTGTATGGCAATGCGAAAAAACCTTCTTCAAGCGAGTAAAGGGAAATGGGAAATTGAAAGTGGCGGGTACACAAATAACCTACATATTGTGAGTGCTTGCATACATATAGGCGAAGTAGCCAGCGAAACAAAGGTACATTCATATGAATGAGACTTGTGCGTAAAATCAAAGGCGAAATACCACAACAAAAGCATTCGAATCAAAGTACTGAGAGGAAGGTAGAGAGAAAGCAACCCTGCTGTGTTGCGCCGACATTAGCTATTTCATGAATGTATGTACTATATGAATGTATGTATGTATGTGCGCGTGTATATGTTTTTGTTCTCATTGTCTTCACGGTCAAAAGATCTAAGCACACACACACTCACTCACACTCACGCCCACATTGCACATTTCGTTTGATCCCTTTTCACCCTCAATAATCGGCCCAGCCTCGTTTTATGTAGCGTGCGAATCCTGAGTGGCTGCATCGATTGCGGTGGCTTGTAGCCGGATATTCTTAGTCGCAGCAATGGGTTTTGGTCTTCTGCCGCCTTTTAGAGGCATTGCATCATGAAATTGAGCGCAGTTTGCTTTGCATTCGGCTTTTTTTTGCGGTTAGGTGGGTGGATGTAGGCATAACCCACAAAGACCCTATACGACATTTAATTAGAACTTCAGGATATATTTACAACGTAACATGCAAACTGTGCAACAGATATCTAAAATTAATAAATAAAACATTTTATTAAAGCAGATGAATTTTTCTTTGATGGTGTACGCCAGCAAGCGCAATACAAACCCGGTTGGTCTAAGCCTCGATGCCTTTTCACATTTTTTATGAGGTCAGTCATCTCACAGGCATAGGTATATACAAGTATATATATATATATATATATGTAATTGGCGCGTTTACTCTTTTTGGGTGTTTGGCCGAGCTCGTCCTCCTATTTGTGGCGTGCGTCTTAATGTTGTTCCACAAATGGAGGGACCTACAGTTTCAAGCCGACTCCAAACGGCAGATATTTTTTATGAGGAGCTTTCTCATGGCAGAAATACACTCGGAGGTTTGCCATTGCGTGCCGAGGGGCGACCGCTATTAGAAAAAACTTTTTGTTTTCTTCATTTTGCCCTCTCACGAGCTTCGAAACTACGTTTCCTCTGCATTCGGAATGGTAGTCACACACCAACCCATTCGGCTACGATAGCCACAATCATAGGTACTTTGACGAGAAAGGCACAAAAAAGGAAACAACGAATTGGTTAAAGTGGCGGCCCTGTATGTCAGTATGGATCAGTAGTAGTGTAAAATCCAAAGATTCAACTCAGCCGATTTTTTTTTGAACTGGATAAGGACAGTTGGGCAGATAGTCAGTCAAACGTGTAAAATTGCAGACAATTTGGGTCTAACTATTGCAGAGTGTGGCTTATATCAGGTGTGGCTTATATCAGACCGTTAACCGACGCTCAGCGATTTTGAAAGAATCAGTTAATTGGATGAGCCAATGCTGATCTTACTTCGTTAGCATCTGAACAACGAATGATTGGCGGAGTGTGTGAAATGAGCGGGCAGAGTTCTGCTTTCGGAAACCCCGATGCCATGGCACCCGAAGTTGCCCTCACAATTTTGGTTAGGCTGTCCAAACCTTATAATATATCATCCTTGATCTGGAGCCATCTCCAGTTCGGAGGCGGTATAAAACTGTAGGTCCTTCCAGCGACCGCTCTAATCGAATGGGTGTGCGCGTGACTATCATTCGGTAGAGCCCGGGAGATAGAAGATAGTTTGATAGAAAAGCTTTTTTCTAATAGCGATCACTTCTCGACAAGCAATGGTAAGCATCCGAGTTTACTTCTACTTTGAAAAAGTTTCTTATAAAAAATCATATCTCGTTCTGTGGCGCGAGAAAACTTTAGGTCCTATTTATGGAAAAACATAAATGCGAACAAAACAAATTGAAAAAGGAGCTTGGATTTTAAAATTAAATTCAGGAATTGAATTGTTACTGCAAACACCCTTACTCTCTAACACCCTAACTACTCATTTCACTAGAACATTCAGGTCATACCACTATCACACATAGGTCCCTGAAAACGTATGTGAGCAGAGAGCTACCTAATTTATTAGAAAATTCAATAGGCAATATCTGTGGCTGATTTTTAAAAGCGACAAAATGGTTGACTGGTCAACTTCAATAGACATTATTCACGTGATGTTAAACAAGGCCTCCTTGCACTAACATATTTAAATTTGTAATATTCATCCGTATCCACGATATGGTTGAGCCCCGTGCTTGGGACTCGCCAGATACAACAAAAACAATAAATAACTAGCACCTCTTAAAGACAACCACGGCATAGGTTTTAAGAATTTCAATTTTTGGGTGGAATGTCCAGTTGTTTAATTATGAGAGTGTCTCTGCCCGACTGGTTGATGTCTTTTTAAGAGCAAAGGCTCGCATCAGTGGTATCCAAGAGGTGAATTGAACGGAACAAAGTAAGAAGAGTATTAGATATTGCGCCTACTACTACAACTGTCATGTAAATGAAGAAGAAATGAATGAGAAAATGCAGGCAAACTTGATGAGGCAGATCATCTACGCCAGGATTCGACCCATAGTACCAGGTTCCAGCACAAAAAGATGCATCGAGCTATGTAACTGCCTGCTGTTCAAAGATAGGCAGATGTCTAAATCAGAAGCCATATTTTGGAATCAAATAAATAATTCGCTGCAACCAACTCTCACACCCGACTTACATGGAGCTCGGCAGTGGTCACACTCGTCCAATCAGTCGTTGGACATCGTCGGCAACGAATCAACATGCGCGGAGACTGTGTTGATTTTTAATGGTATGTAACCAACATAAACTCAATTTTTTCGGAAACAAACGGACGTCAGCCAATCAGGTGAATCTTTCAAATTCACTGAGAGCCGGTTAACGGTATAATCTTGGCTACACTTCCATAAATCTCTTCACCATAAAAAAAAGCGGCAATCTCAACACACAGGCAATTGTTTCGCTCCCCGACTCTCATTCCTGCAACCAATAGGGTTACTGGATCTCTTTGTGCTGATGTTGCGAGAGAAATTGGATTTCAGAGAACCCAAAAAAAAAAATCTAGTACGACGAGGAATGCTACACTGTCAAGAAGGTGCGAAAGAGAGTTGCTTTTTAAGCACCTAATTTACAATATATAAATAAATGGAACAAGCTTCTGGGCAAGCACTGTAACTAAATAAGCAAATATTCAACTCGCTTTGGTAGTTTCAGTTAAAGGAGAGAGGAAGTTCCGGCGGACATTTTCTACAGATGCGAGTATTCTCATGTAAGTAAATCAGATTGCAAAAAAATAAAATATTGGAAAAAATTCGGTGTGTCCTAAATATTAATTAATACTTGAGGAATTTCGATGTGAGCTTTGAGTCTCAACTCGTTTTTTAAGTTTTATTCCTTGCGTGAAAGGTCAACAATCATAATATTTTCTTTTTGGAAGATTTTAATAGCAGTTTTTAGCATCTAGCAATTGAGCAAAAAATGGCGAAACACTCTCAGAATTGCTAAGTAAAAAGAGCAACTGTCAAAACTCTGGCTGTCAGATAGAATCGATTTGGCGGGTGTGTCCTTTTGCTTACGAAACTTCGTCTGTGTCTCCCCTAATCTTCTCTTACACCTCATCTACACTCGCATTTGTTTTGTAAAAAATACCATCAGCAAAAAAATTGTTAAAAATGAGCGCGATTTTTCAGCGAATTCAAACCTCCACTTTATTATACTAAAATTGAATGGGCTATAAAACTGCATATTCAGAAGTTTTCTAAAAATCCCGATTAAAAAGTTGAACGTTTTGATGGAAGTTTTATGAATTGTTCTGAATCTCATACAAAGTTTGCAACATTGATTGATATGGCTTTTGTTGAAAAATGAACACTATTTGTATTGAAAATTAATTTAAATTAAATTTAAAATAAAAATATTTTAATACAAAAAAATGTAAACTAAATTAAACTAAATTAATTTAAAATTAAATTATAAAGGTGTGCGTAAGTTTTTTCGACAGATGTACTTTTATGTCACGAGAAAATTACGCTCCGTTTTACTTTAGTCTGAGCAAATTCGAGTACAATAATTTTTGGTAAAAACCAGCACTCAACTAACTACAGAAAGGGCGCTAAAACAAATGACAGAACTTCGCGGGTTAATCATGTCATACCAATGCACATAAATGTTCTAGTTAGCCTCAACCCACCATTGGAAGCCCTTATCTGGCCAGACTTTTTCGGTTTTGGACATGAATTTAACATATTTCTATTATAGCTAACGACTTGAGTTTCAAAGTAGCTTCCTTAAAGTTTTTATTTTCCACTTTTTGACGGGCGCGATAACCGCTCACACGGTTTTGGGATATAACCTTTTAAAAAGAATCGTCGAACAGGACGAAAAAAGCCAGACCCGGGTGTCCAACCGAAGGTTTTAAAAAAGTGTCGAACGGAGGGTTAAAAGTAGTCAAAGACCACGCGGTAGGTCGTATAAATATCGAAGGAGATCTCGTCTCTCGTCGCTCATCTGCGTTGAATGAAGCGAATGAGGAGTTGACTTCACTTAGCGCTTTTAATTGGCGCTAATCATCAGCATAAGAAAGAAGAGTCGGCTGGCACGCTTTTTTGAACCCAAAAAGAAGAATTGCTAATTTTACTAATTAGTCAATACTATTTATTGATAAACGCTGCAACCTTCAGTTTCATTGAACCAACCGGCCAACGCATTAATCTCAAACTAAGACCCATCACCCACTTTACAGAAGCTGCAGTTGATTCACCGCATATGTAAACACATATGTATGTATCTCCATATATGTATTTAGGTAACAAAATTTTATTCTCTATTTTATTTAAATTTTTTTTGCAGCTAAAACACGTTTCTCCAGTTTTCATTAATGATAACTAGTGGCGAATCGCCGCCGCTGCAACAATTACCCTGCCTCACTTCCCCCCTGCCTTTTCATCAACCATCGCTTTTGTTTTCATTTTTCTAATATTCGCTATCACCTTACACCCTGTGTGCATTACTTACCCCTTCAAACTATAGAGTGATACATACATATTTACAAATGTATATCTACCCCTAACAGCAACAAAATCGACTACTCATATTTTCTTGGTTATAGTGTTTGTTCTCATTTCGCTTTCACGTTTTCGCGTTATCCTTCGTGCTCTAGTTTCGAAGATTTTTACTACCAACGTCATCAACTAGCTGGCATACATATGTATGTACATGCAAACACACACGTACTGTAATAACACTGCGTAATGATGAGAATTCTCATTCATACTAATGCACATGCATACATACAAACATACATACACACATATATCATCGCTCGCATATCACCGCCATCGGCATTTTATTTTCGTAGTATATTTTATTGATTTCTTTATGCCTTAAATTGGTGGCTATTCGTGTTCTCCATCATACACACATTACTCACACAACTTACCGTTACATGCCATTTTTTCCGTTTCCGCTTTTTCGCTACATTTTTCTCTTCGATTTTTTCCATACTAATGCTTTGCACAAACACATACATACATAGTGATATAGAAAATATTTTGTTTGTGGTCTATTTTGCTCTCATGCTTTATTCATCCTTTCTTTCAACCTTATTTTGCTATTGTTGTAAAATTCTTCCTTTTTTCGTTGTGAAATTGAAATAAAAAAGTTTTTAATAGGAGAGCGACACGCGCTATGACTGATGGCGTATTTTTTCTCATCTTTTGTGTCCAGTGTAGGAAATAGCGTGTCAACCCATGCGGTTAAAAAAAAGTATTTTTCAAAATAAAATATTTATTAAGCTTTCGCATGGCAACCCATGCCAAGCTGTCGGTGGTCAGTGGCCACTAATAGTGGCATGAGACTACTCTTCTCTGAATATGAAAAAATTCAAAGAATATAAAAAGGAAATTTTTAATAATTCAAACTTTCTGGTGCATCAGTTATACTAATTTTGATCCATCAACTTTGAGTTGCTGGGTCAGTTGAATCTGGTAAGGGAGCATTACCAAGTGCCGCCAAGTTGAAGTTTGCGAAAGACCGAGTTCATGTTCACAAACAGCTGCTATGTTCTCAGCCGAAATGGGTTTCTTTTTAGCGTAAGAGTGCGATAATATGGTATTTAGCCACGAAAGATTAAATCGGCATAAATTATTTTAAAAAGTTGGCACACTATAGCATAGAAGGTAGGTATCTTCTCGAATCGATTCGAGATATAATCTTAACCCTTTTCATTTGCTCAGATCACATTCTGTACAAAAAAGAATGCCCCAAATGCTCCAAAATGAAGCCGATGGGGATATACAAACAAACACCCTTTGTTATGATAAATCGGACCATTAATGCAATTTTTATAAATTTTCCAAACACAGAGCCAGTTGGTGACTCCATTTTCTGCAAAAATACTGCCTCTAAAATGATTAGTATATTGTACTTACACAGGGTGAACGATATCAAGTGTTACCTAATCAAAACACCATAACTTTTTTGTTCAAAAACGATTACAATTTTAACATATATTCAGTTTAGCTCGATATGGCCACCTTTTGCCTTAACTATAGCCTTCAAACGGTCAAAAAATGAGTTGCATGCTGCACGAATGTGATCTTGAGGTATTTTGGCCCATTCTCGTATAATCGCTTTTTTGAGCGCAGCCATACTGGCATATTTTTTAGTCCTCACCTTGCTCTCCAAAATGGACCAGGTGGAAGAGTCCATCGGATTTGCGTCTGGCGAATTCGAAAGCCATTGTGTGTACGAAATGAAGTGTGGAACATGATTTTTTAACCATTTTTGGTTCACACGAGCTTTATGAGACGGTGCCGAGTCCTGTTGGAACGTCCATAGTCAACGACCGAAATGTTTGCTTGTCCACGGCTCTAAAGCAGCTTCTAACACATTTTCCCGATAATAAGTCGCATTCACTTTGGCACCAGGCTCGATAAAAACGATTGGAGAGCGTCCATCAGCGGTCACTACGGTCACTGCGGCCCAAACCATTACTTGCGATGGGAAATTGCTTCGAGTGGCCATACGTAGGCTCAAATTCTCGTATGAGCATTCGGTCAAGTAATCACGATCGTTTTGAGTGTTTATGAACTGCTCAATTGAGAAATTTTTTTAATCAGAAAACACAATGTTAGGAAATTCGCCACGTTCGTGCAAGCGCAACAACTCCTTTGCTCTTTCGCACCGAACTTTTTATTGCCATGAGCTCATTTTTCAATATGCGTCGAATGCTGTCTTGCGATAGTTTCAGTTCTTTGGCCATTTTTCTTCCACTGCGACGTGGATTTCGTTCAAGTCGAGCCTTCACTTTCCGAACCATTTCTGGCGTTGTTGCGGTTTTTTTTGGTCCACCTCCATAGCATTTTACAATGCTACCAGTATCATTGTAACGTTTTATAGTGCGATACACAAAAATGTTATTCACTTTGAGGTAACTGAGCTCACGAACAATGGCTGATTGTGATTTTCCAGCCGAATATAATCACACTATTACGTTTGAATTCCATCACAGAAAAAAAAATTCAACAAAACTGAGACGCAAATGCTTTTGATGGCTTATAAACAATATATTGAACTGTCATTAGAACAATTTTGACGTTGATGTCGTGAGCTGTTTTACAGATACAATCAGTGTGAAGTTGGTAACACTTCATATCGTTCACCCCGTATATTCTGAAATTGACCAAATCAGAAAATATCATTTTTGGAATACCTCGGCCACAGCGTCACCTATATAGAATAAATACAGATACATATAAATATACATATACATATACATATACATATACATATACATATACATATACATATACATATACATATACATATACATATACTTATACATATACATACATGTTTTGAATATGACGCCTGATTCCACTATACATACGATTTTTTGAAACAATTCAATTCGTAGTGTTATTTGGCGGGACATTTTTTTTTAAAACGTATATTTTTAGATAGTTAAGATATATTTTGATCGTGAACCAAATCGAAAAATAAGTACATCTTCAGTTAGCGGCACCATTTTTTGCAGCAGTATTTCTTTTTATATAAGGCCTCTTCAATAATTCACCACTTCTCTGCTCGCTATCTCTCTGCTCGGCTCACTTGACAAAAAATTTGCATGTGTAAGCAACAACAAAGATATTGAGCTCGGCTCTGAGCGAATTTGACAGAATCATCAGATTTCCTGACGACACTTGAGGAGTGCTTACCAGAAAACTGAGATTGTGTTGGTGATATATGAAAAATCAACCAATGACACTTCGTTGCCATCTGAGGAAATCTGATCCATCTATGTGTGAGTATATGTTTGGACGAGTGTGTGAATACATGCGAAGTGATCGTGTAGAATTCGGCTGCCGAATCCCCAAGTAACGCGGCAGCCAAAGTTCCCCTCTCAATTTTCTTTTTCTCCATAGCTAAATAACGACATAAGTAACTTAGGCAGCTCTATTCCAGCGTTGCGAATATATGTTTATTTATATCAGTTGTTTCATCTATTCGCCACTTGTTAAAGCTTGGCAAAAAGAAGCAGCCTATAATTTAAATATGTGTCTACACATATTACTTATATGTACATATATTGTGAGTATCGAATATAGAACCATCAATGCAGTTTCAAGAATATGTCGATCACAGCGTCACCTAGCTAGTCTAAGTAAGCTCATGTATCTTCTCGGGTATTTTTAATATAAACTACACATGTTAATGGCAATAGGATGAACAAAGAAGGAGTCTATTAAGGGGGTGGTAGGGTTTAGCGCTAAAAAAAACACTTTTTTTTTTAATTTTTTACAGAAATATGGCTTAAGATACTTTAATAAAATCAGTTGCATGTTATTGTACATCTTTTCAATAAGTTTTTAAAAAATATTAATAATAAAATATTGACAAATAAGCCCATGACAGAGTTTTTTTGGAGATATATTTTTCGAGAGGTGCTCTGCGGTGCCAATCGGCATTCGTCGTAGAATCATCTGAAACTAAAAAAGTCGAATTTTTCAGTTAAAGTATGACGTAATGCCACATTTGTAAGTGAAAAACAACCTTAAAAAATAAAAATAAAAAAAAAAACAGTGGGGGGGGAGGTATTTTTGATTTAGAAAGCGTGTGCCAAATTTGAAAAGAATCGGTTGAATAGTTTCGGAGTTGTGATTGGCACCGACTTTTAAGAAGCCGTTTCGGGAAAAACGCGTTTGAAAAAATGACTCTGAAAAATTATCGATGCTCCGCATTCGAGGTAAAGTGCCTACAAAGGCTATAACTTTGAGAGTTCCGCTCCGATCCACTTAAAATTTTGACACAACATTCTTGAAATGATTTACTAATATATAAGATGAGTGAAGAAAAAAAATTTCGATTTTGTGACCCTACCCCCCCTTAACTAGAAGCAAAGAAACAAACTTTCACATGTAGCGCAAAACACGTCAAGTGTACCCTGCTTTGAACATCAAATGCAATCAAGAAATGTTGTTCCTAAATTAAAAGTTAGCAACAATTTTAAAGAAAATTTAAAAAAGCTGTAATTTGAGCGTAATTAGAAAAAATTGAGGATGTCAAAATTTATGAACAAAAAAAAATATAAAAAAAACTTTAAGAAAAAAATATTCAAAATTTCCAATTTTACAGACAAAATTCTTTCGAAATATTTCTATTTATTTTTACTTCTCTTAGTCGGGCATATCAAAAGAAAAAAATCTGCTCAAAGGAAATATAAAAAAAATATACCTCAATATCCCGTCAACCACTTAACATTTCCTTGCCCCCTTTTCCTATGTTACTGCATACTCGTACTATGTATAGTATCGTCATCAAATTTCATCAAAACCGAAGCGGTGCAAGTTTAAGCCGCATTCACTTGAATTTGTTTGCTCATTTATATAAAAAAAAAATTATAATTTTCAGAATCCCAGTTCTTAGTAATAATGTAAAGTAAAGTGGTTTTCAAAAATCCTTAGATGCCTGTGGAAAACTAAAAATGCAGACCTACCACAACTCAGCTGCAGTATATTAATACTCCCACAAATTGATTTTCTTATGTGTGAGAGGCACTGTGTGGCACAAAAAATTTAGCCAAGAACAAAGGATTATTCTTGCAAAGAAGTTCAGTCCTCTTAAATTCAATTGTTACAAATTGTAAAATAACGTAACCGTTTCTCTTCCAGCAACGATGAAGTCGATCAATTGGTGTATGCGAAGAACGATCACCGATGATTTTTCTTCTGCCAGGAAAATGTACGCAATGGAAGAATCGTGCAGCAAATAACAAACCAAAACTCGTTCAGAACTCACAGAGTTCAGCGTGGCCACCACTTAGCTTTTCTGATGATGAATTGATGAAACTTCATTCGGATTCATTTTATTTACCGAAAGTTGTGTATTAAAATAATTGCTAGCACTAGGTATTTCTAGTACTGAGGTGCATGCACTTTATGTGTAAACGTCAAGTTGTATTTGGTGTCGAAAATTTGTGACACCAATGTTGTTATATTTATTTATTTTTTTTTTTTTTTTGTTTTATAAAACAGCTTCATTGGAGAGTATTTAAGTGTGGTCAGAACAAAATTATAAAATTGGAAATTATATGCCTTCTTATACATCTTCCGAAAACTGCCACTTTGTCTTTGGCGAATTTGTCAATTGAGTGGCGAGAGTACAGAAAAGAAACAAACCTTTGTGTGCAGCAAATGCATGCATGACGTGCAGGTGCATGTGTGCGCGATTCATCTTAAATTTTTGGCTTTCGGCTCACTATCGCTTATTCTTCTTTTTTTCTTATTATCTATTATTCTTGGTATATAATAACTTTTATATATTTATTTCAGAACAATTCAGATACCTTTTTTGAGTTTTGTTTTTTCATTTTCCCACAATACTCCAATATACTAATATTAGTACCACCCAACATATTATATAATATTTCATACTAATCGTCTGTGGTTCCCCTCCACATACAGTGTTGGAAAAAATAATAGGAACGACAATCACTCCATATTTCATTTAAAATTTTTAGTTTGTAAGTATGTACCTATTTATGCAGATACACACTGTGTAATACTGCTTGATAACGGTACTTTTTGTCTTGTTTTTATGTGCATAATCGCAAATATTTAGGCTCAGTATTCTTTTTGGTGCAGAACCACGTGTTTTAGTTGAAAAAAAAATAGAAAGGTTTCGGAAAAATTTGAATAGCTACAGTTAAAATTAATAATATACTGTTATTTTTAAACTGTTTGAAATTTTGTTGGAAAAGTATGTAAAAAATTATATTTATTATTGTCTTGTTCATAAAATATTTCTTATCTTATGAATATTGCATTCAGAATGGGACGTGGTAAACACTGTACTGTTAATGAAAGAGAAATTATAAAAAAACTAAAAAGTGATGGCCTTTCTATGTCACGGATTGCCGATTTAATGAAATGCTCAAAAAAAATGTGTTTTCTGCGATTAATTTTAAAATTACAGAGGAAAAACGAGGACGAAAGCGCGCAACATCAAAGAAGTTTGACCAACTGCTTATACGAGAATCGAAAAAAACCCATTTTTATCCTCAGAAGAATTGAAAAATGTTTTACAAGCGCCAGTAAGCAGTCGAACAATCCGAAATAGATTAATATCTGGGGGATTAAAGGCCTATAGTGCAAGAAAAGTACCATACCTTAGCAGAAAAAACATAACCTGCAAATTATCGTTTGCAAAGAAACATCTACTGCGTGCAAATTGGAAAAACGTATTATGGTCAGATGAAACAAAGATTAATTTGTTTGGGTCTGATGGCAAGGTACATGTAAGACGACCTAAAAACTCTGCATACGATCCAAAGCACACGTTGAAGACCGTGAAGCATGGAGGTGGTAATATACTACTTTGGGGATGTTTTTCGTCGGCAGGAGTTGGTCCTTTATTCTGCATTAAAGATAAGATGTGCGCTGCGGACTACGTAAATATTTTAAATAATGTTATGCTTCTATATGCCAAAGAAGAAATGCGATTGATTTGGGAGTTTCAACAAGATAACGACCCAAAACACTCCTCTAAACTGGCGAAGAAATGGTTCCAGGATAACAATGTAAAGTTAGTAGAATAGCCTTCACAATCCCCGGACTTGAATCCAATAGAGCACCTTTGGGGCATTCTGAAGAAGAGAATTGCCGCCTATAAGGCAAAAAATAAAGCAGATTTGTGGGAAAAAGTCCAGGCAGAATGGTTTAGTATAAACCCATCAGTTTGTGCCAAGTTAGTGGACTCAATGAGCCGGCGTTGCACCGCAGTCATTAAAGCCCAGGGTGCAACAACCAAATATTAATTTGTTTACAATTTTAAAAGTTTTGTTTAATTATCTTAAAAAAAAATACTTATGTTTATTAGCTTTAAGGACGTCGTTTCGAACTTCATGATTTCTTTTTTACAAAAATGTAGCAAGAGTTGAGTACCTCTATTTTTATATACAATATGAAACTGTTTCTTTATAAAAAGATATGAACTTCAACAGCAAAAACTATTTTGCAAGAAATATACCCAAACGAAAGAAAAATTCACATCGTTTCTATATTTTTTCCAACACTGTATGTATACCACCGTGCTATGTGATACAAGTACACGTATAGTAATAATTTCAAAAGTAACTTCATTCGACTTCATTGGCACCTGACAACACCAGAAAATTAAAATCATTCGTTAGCAGAAACATAAAAAAATAAATAGCGATAGAGCTACAAAAGCAAGTGTAGAAGTAAAAACATAGCACAAGTACGAATGTGTATGCGTTGTCGAGTGAATATGCAGAGAACTATCGGAGAGCATAAAAACAAAAAAAAGCATAATGGTAAGCGATCACGCCTCTACAAACAAACCTCCACAAAAATATGAGAGAGCAAATGCAATGGAAGCGTTAAAGAATAGGATATAATTGAATGCAGACCGGCCGGTTGTGGTTGTTGTTTTATTGCAATATAAAATAGGTACATTTGCGCAAATGTATAGGTATATGTGCATATAAAATGCTGATAACAAAATTTGTAGGGAGAATAATTGAATCAAAGGGGAACAACGTGTTACGATAAGATAAACGAGTGATGATGGGGTAAAAAACGAAAGAATGTGACATTTTATTTATAAAAACTCAAGTGAATATATATTTTTATGTGCCTGTATAATTGTATATACATTTATAGGTGTAAATATGAAAAATAGGTGTACCTGTATAATTGCATATACATAGGTTTAAATATGTATGCTACATATGAAGAAATATCACACTTTGCTGTATTCATGAATCGCTGTAAGCAAAGGAGCAACGCATGAAGTGAGTACTTTAAACAGCTGAGTAATTGGCAAAGATAAGTTTTTAGCCGAACTGGTTCTCATTTCGAAGATTGCGACTTGATGTTTTTCTACGAATGGAATGCCCTATAGCTTTATGCCGCCTGCGAACGACTGATGGTTTTTAGGGGAAATTTCGTTATGGCAGAAATACATGCAAAGGCCTGATATTGCCTGCCGGTGGCGACGGCTATTGAAAAAAAACTTTGTTTCCTTCATTTGACCGGAGACCAAACGAAAAGCAATTTTCGCCAAGACATTATATAGCAGCGGGTAATATGTGTAAGCGTTTTGAGAACTATGTATAAGTACAGGGTGCATACGGTAGTTGAGGATATGAATATATGTAATAACTTCCCGAAATCAATATTTTTCTTTTTGCTCTTTTTCACATAAGACATGGAAATAAAGAGGCATGCAGCTATCGTCGCTAAATGCGCAAGTCACACTGATTTAGAAATCTCTAATTTTCTTAAGTGCGTCCGTTCAATCTTTCATAAGGTTCGCCGTGAATTGGAAGCAGTAAGCGGCAATGACAAAGCTGTTGCAGAGCGGAAAAAACTCGAGGATCGTTCAGAAACCGTCCCGGCTGAAAATTTCCATGATCACATAACACCAAACATATGGAACGTAAAGGGTTTTCCAATAGCAGGTGTTATTTTGAATAGCCCGTTATTTCGGTAGATGGCACTTTTGAAGCTTTCATTTTTTGATATTTGACAATTGGAAACTACGCTATTAAGGGGTCAGTCTACTTTGGAGACTCGAAAAAAAGGCTATATTCGTGATTTTTTTTTTGAGAAAACTATAAATGATAGTAATATAAAATTTGTTTGATTTATTAAATAAAGTCTTAAAATTCAGAAATAAATTTTTTTTTATTCAATTTTATAGTATTTTTAGTAAAAAAATAGCAGTGAAGCGTAACGTCTCAAACATGGGTTGGTGAGGCAGCTCCATCAGAACTCAAGAACGGCTTGTCTGAAACAAAAAAATCAAAATGTTTCAGATTCAGTAAGATACTGGCTACAAAATGACCCTCGGATATTAGGTTTTAATGAAGACAAAAAAAATGGCTGATAAAAATGGAAAATTTTTGATAGAACGGTTTTTTTTTCGCATATTTAAAAAAAATATATAGTAAAAATTTAAAATTTCAAAACCCCCGAGCGTCAATTTGGTGCAAATTATGTCTAGAATAGGTGATCCAAATTTTATGAAAATCGGTTGATTAGTTTTTGAGATACAGTGGAGCTAGATTTTGAAAACGTTGTTTTGAGAAAAACGCGTTTAAAGTTTTTAATGCACGCTATACGCGCAGGTAGACGAAATGATGTTCAGGTAAAAAAAAAATAGTTAGAGTGCTCGGATTTTCTTAAAATTTTTACACAATATTTCTGGATATATATACTTTCAAATTATGCAAAAAAAAAAAATTGAAAAATTTTAAAGTGACAAAGTAGACTAACCCCTTAATAAAAAAGGAACGATACACGCTTAAACAACGCATTGAAATTATTAAAATTCACTATAAAAATGGGGAAAATTCGGCAGAGACGGTTCGTAAAACTCGAACATTTTTGGGTCATCGTGAAGCACCTTGTCGGACCGCAATACAGAATTTGGTGAAAAAATTCGAGCTGTTGGGACAAGTTAGTGATGTGAAAAATAAAACCCGTGCACGTCGCTCAAGAGCAGCCGTTGTAGCCGAAAGTGTTGAAGAAAACCCAGGTGCGTCCATTCCTCGTCGTTTTTTGGAATTAGGCATTTCGCAAACGTCTTTACACCGCATTTTGCATAAGGATTTGGGTCTTAAGGCGTATAAAGTCCAGTTAACACAAGAACTCAAGCCGGCCGATCATCAACAACGTCGTGTCTTTGCTGATTGGGTCGTTGAAATGCATGAAAATGATCCGGAATTCCATCGAAAAATCATCTTGAGGGATGAGGCCCATTTTCACCTCGGCGGCTTCGTCAGCAAGCAAAATTGTCGAATCGTGGGCTTAGAAATTCTAATCCAAGAGTTATTGTTGAAAAGCCTCTCTATCCTCAACGTGTGACTGTTTGGTGCGGTTTATGGTCCGGCGGAGTCATTGCACCTTACTTTTTCGAAAATGAAGCTAGAGCGACAGTTAAGACACAGTGAATGGATTGTGCTAGCGAGATATGATTAAGGAATTTTTATCGCCAGAAATGAATGGTATTGAACTGGACAACGTTTATTTTCAACAAGACGTCGCTACGTGCCACACAAGCAACGAAACCATTGATCATTTACGGGAATAACACCTCTTATTGGAAAACCCTTTAGTTGAGCGTGAAACCAATAAACATCCTCATAACGCTAACTAATACCGTTATGGTCAATATGAATAAGAAACACTTGATTGGAGCATGCAATCATTCGAGGATGTTATTGCAACTAATGGAAATTTTATAGATATAAATATTATTATAATAAGTTAATATTGTGTAAAAAATTGGTAAAGTTCTATTCAATTTTGTACAAAATAAAAGCTAATTAGCTTTACTCTTAAGTTCTCCTCAAATATCGTACGCAGCCTGTATTATCATCACATTCCACATATCGAAGATTCCAATTGTGCAAGGTTTGAACATAAATTTGCACGCTACAGTGCAAACAAATCTAAATATAGTAATTCTGTAATCTTAATTGCAATTCATGGCAATGCAGGCAGGCGTTATGATTTCAATTTGATATGTATGTATGTATGCACCTCACGTAGTAGGTATCATAATCCCGGTGTTTTTAAGAGGTTTTTGTTACCTCAATATGCTTTTTTTTCGTCATATCCGGCGCATGTTTTTTAGAGTGGAGGAAATTCACATTCGTATAAAATTTTATTATCTTTGTTTTGTATTTAAAAAAATATTAATTTAAAAAAAATTAATTAATTAAAAAATTATAATAAAATAATATTTGTTTGTTATTACCGATTATTGAACATTTTGTAGAAGCATAGTACAATTGTAACGAATATATGTAAATGGATACTAATAAGCAAATTTCGTTTTCAAAAATATTAATAATAATAATAAAAATAAGTACTTAGTTCCAAAAGTATTTCGGCATTTCACTTGACCGATCCGCTAGAATCTAAGCTTAACTAAGACATAAGGCCAGTGTACAATTTTCAAGATTTTTTTTTTAATTTGCCCAAAGGATGTTGTAAAAAATATTCATATATTCAATGGATTAAGGTGAATCAAATTTTTTTACGCTCCTATTTAGACTTTTAAATTATATTCTGTTACGGGTGGATGTTTTCTATTATTTAAATAGTTTTTTATGAGCGAATTTCGAATGATTTTTAAATTAAATTCTTAACTTTTTTCAAAACACGCAGTTTTTTTTCAAACATCGATGTATCAAAAAATCCTACTTACTCCTATAGCTATTCACATGTGCACTCGTAACTGCAGTTGTTTTTTTTTTTTTGTTTTTTTGTTTACCATAAATTTGGTTAATGTAACAGAATACACATTCCCCATATAGGTGAGGGGAAAGTTACTGAAGTGACACTCCTTAATCGGATATATAGAATCGGGTCATTCCGGTCGGCAATTGGTCGGGCCATTCGCCGTACCAAACGAACAGCTCAGACGAAGGGAAGCTGTACAGCCACCATTTTCTTTTATATTGCTTTAAAACAAAACAAACACACTACTTTAGTTCAAATGATGTACAATAAAAGACTATTTCAGAATTACGATTTATTTCATTGTGCCTCTAAAAAGAATTCCAAAAAAAGTGCGAAATAATGCAAAATAGGCGTATTTCCTCTGTCGCTTCAAAGAACTGGAAACATTTCAATTTTTATTGTATGTATCTCGGAAAATGTCCGATTTTTTTTAAATGAATGTCTGAATTCGGATTCAGAAGCGAATTCTACACAAATGACAGGCAAATCGTAGAGATGATTTTTTTTTTTTGGTTAATTTGTAAGGTGCTGAAACTACTAATTAGCATAAATTATAAATGATATATATATATGTATGTATATATAATTGGCGCACCCTTTCTGGGTGTTTGGCCGAGCTCTTCCTCCTATTTGTGGCGTACGTCTTGATGTTGTCCCACAAATGGAGGGACCTACAGTTTCAAGGCGACTCCGAACGGCAGATATTTTTTTTTATGAGGAGCTTTTTCATGGCAGAAATACACTCGGAGATTTGCCTTTGCCTGCCGAGGGGCGAACGCTATAAGAAAAATGTTTTTCTTAGTTTTAGTGTTTCACCGAGATTCGAACCTACGTTCTCTCTGTGAATTCCGAAAGGTAGTCACACACCAACCCATTCGGCTACGGCGGCCGCCCATAAAAAGTATAAATTAGGTTTTCTAAAATTGTACATAATTGTGGATGTCTGAAACCGTTTTTGCCTTTAGTAACTGTTTTAAACCTTAATGCTCAAATGTTTAAAATAGTATAAAATATTCTTGTATTGTTGTGGAATAAAAGATTTTATTTTAATGCAGTGCTAAAACAATTAAAAGTGAACAATATAAAAATAGTTAAATAAAAATGGCTCGCAAAATTTTTACTGAATTTAAGAAAGTTATGGCTTGGAGCGAATCACGAAATCTCGGAAATGCACTAAAAAATATCCCGAAATCACGGGACTACACTAAAAATTATCTCAAAATCTCGAGATTACACTAAAAAATATCTCGACATTTCGGTTTCAACAATTCCCGCTGATATTGGTATGTAGCTGCAGATGTGTTCGAGGAAGCGCTTTTAGGTGCATGGAATATCTAAATAGTGTAAGAGGGAGTGATATTTGCTAATGCTTGAGTGGCAAATGTTTCAAGCCACTACAAGTGGCATTTCATCACAAATCTCAAATTTTCATCCCGGGCTGGCAAATGGAATATTTTTGAAAAAATTGTGAAACTTAAAAAAAGAATTAGAATCTTAAATATATTTATGGTTTGCAAGAAATTCGGTTCCTCAAAAAAATCATTCAAATATTTATTTAAAAAAATGTCGAGAAATTTGTAGTAGAAATATTTAAATACAACTCAGAAAATGCTTGACTTATCTAAGCCATTATTTTTTGAATCAACTGAAAATCGGTATAAAGAAAGTTTGGCAAACAGAGGCGGATGTACGAGTACTTATTGTCAAATGCTTGAAATGTAATCTAAATACATATGTATGTAGCTGTAAATTCGTTATCTTCTAAAAATTATTTTAATTTTTTTGCTACACAAAATCAACGTGCCATGAATAATTACCAACCGTAACTTGATTCTATGCGTCCGACAAAATTAAACATTTATTACGAAAAAACAAAACAAGAAAATTCATTTCATTAACCTTCAATTTTTTCTCCCTTTGATGAAGCCACTAAGTGTGCATATTTATCTAAGAACATTTGCAGGAATGTGCATGAACACTTCAACAGAGTAACTAGAGTCATATAAGTACACACACAGATGTATATATGCCTGTATGTAACTGGTTCCCGCAGGTTGTGTGTACTTGTTTGTCAGGCTGACTCTGGAATTTCGCGGCCAAACTCGTTTGCTGATCGAGTTTTTTGGTTCAGTTGAAAGTGAAACTTACATACTTACACCCTCTTTGAATGCGTAAATAGCCTCGCAAGTATACAAACTTGAGCACATGAATCTCTATGTACATACAAGTAATGAATTTCAGTTAATACGACTTTCAGAAGTTTATGTACATACTCGTACATACATACTTATGTATGTATATCACTCAATATTTGCACTTGCCGATAAAACTAGTTTAGCTGAAGTAAATGCTCAACTTTAATGGGATTACATGAAGCTTGAAAGTAGCAATAAAGCGAGTGGGTATCTACTTACATATGTAAAAGCATAAACATTTTAGAACCTAAGAATAACTATTTTATATAATCAACATTGTATTGGCTACAAGTATAACCTCTGTACTCGTAAATGTTGATCTCTGCATCTGGTAAAACAGAGTGGCAAAATTTGTATGTACGTAAATAACTATTCCGATTCGCACAGGGTGGTTTGTATTTCGAAGTTAATCTCTCCTGGAGGCGTTTTTCGACATTCATTGCATAAGCTTGCAAAGAGGGCGTGTCAAAAAGCCAAAATATATTAAGAAATCATAAAATTAATTTTCAAACAGCAAAATATCAAAAATGGCTCAGCGGATTGAAGTGCTGAGCCTTTGCTATAAAACTTTGAAATGTTTACTAACACTCTGCATTCCTAAATATATCCAAATATTTCTCATTAATGTTAAAATTTTGAGAACAAAAGGAAAATTCGTTCCAAATATTGCTATTTGCTTATAAAGCACGCGATAAAACAATGGGCAGTTCTGACTGATTTTTTTTTTTTAATATTCATGATTTATGTAAAAAAATAGAAAAGTATTATGGAGTATAAAAGTATAAATTATTTTCTAAAAAACCATATAAATCTAATTTTTAAATTTTATAAAAAAAGAAAAAAATTCCATCATCACCATTCCATATATTTATAACGGTTTTAATGATTTAACAGCTGAGAATGGCAAACTGCGTTGACATTTCAGTTCAGTAAGGTTTGGCAAGTCACCATTAATCGTTTAACGCCAGAACAATACTTCTAAATTTTGAAAATTTACTTAAAAAAATCTGTTCGTGAAGTTCATGGAGCGAAGTGTTGAAGAAGACGCCGAAATGTCTATTCGTCGTCGTTCTTGTTGTTGTTGTTGTAGCAGCAGAAATATTCCCCATACATATACGAGGTGATAGTCTTTGAGCGAATATAAATCCGGGGCGTTCCGGTTACGTAGAACCGACTGTCGTTCGATCGTCGTTCTCAACTTGTTGGCCTTTGTCCTTCGACTACGTGGAAAATTTTACGTAACGGTCTTGGCTTTCGTACCTATAAAATACGGCTCATGCAAGAATTAAAACCAAATGGCCATCGGTTAAGTCGCATTGTTGCTGATTGAGCTCATTTAGATTTATTATTCAGATTTATTAGAAAAAGTAGTCAAAAAATGGACTGATGGAATCGTCTTAGTAGCGACGAACATATATGTATGTAAATGAAATCATAAATGCCATTAAATTTATAATATGAATTATAATAACTTCATTAAAACAATATTTATGTTTTGTATTATTATTTTAAATGCTCAAGCTCTTAAAAAACACCTTATACTGGTATTACCCGCTGTTCTACCTGCAATGAGATTTTCAAAACAAGAATCAAAAAATTTTTTGTCCAGAAAAATTTTCCTTATTGTTCCTTAACACATACGCTCAGACCAACACAGCTCTATCTTAGGTTTATCAGGATGGGTTTGAATGGGGTACGATGGTGAGTAGAGAGCACAAAAAACATCATGAAATCAAATCCCACGAGGTCTGCTCTGGTCTATATAAACCAAATAAACGATTTTTTGTATTTTAATATGATAATTTATGAAAAAAAAAATTGGTATACTGCAATTCTTACTAAGAAACCCCGCCTGTCGCACAGAAAAAAAATCTTTAATTGCCACTCTGTGACTACTTCTGTGGACTTCTCCAGTTTTAGAAATACTCCACATAGTAAAAACACTTCTGGAATATTTTTTGTGCCTCCCAAATTTGTAAAATTTTTACAAAAATAGTTTTTTAAGCACCCTTGGAAGTATGTAAGTCAATTACACCTTCTCTAGAGCTTAACTGAACGCTTTGAGCGAGATCGAGATGGGATTCCTGTAACTACAGCTATGTATAATTTATGTTCCTTTTAACTTGATGGTGAAGTATTCATAATTCTATACTTCTGAGCATTACACAAAATGGCGCAAAATTGATCATCCAATTTTGGTTTTAAATAACTTTTTTTACTAAATATAAAAAAAATAATGATTTTGAGTGGGAAATTTTTATCTTGAATATAAATTACGTACGACGCTATTTTTGAAAATTATACATCCTCTGATTGGGTGATTAGTTTTTCGCCACTGTAGTTGAAGCTGTGCCAAAAGTAATTTTATGAGGTTATGCTCTAATAAAGAATTCCAAATTTTTTACTTATTTAAACTTTGATAAAATATTACAAAAAAAAAAATTAATATTTATAATATTTCTTTTTTTTTTTTTGTATTTTTGTAAACACTTTTTGATCATTTGTGAGGAAGAATTAAAAAGAAAAATATAGATAACTAATTTTTACAAATTTAGTGGGTAGCATCAAGAAACCACTTTTTTTGGGCCTCCTGCTAGACAAGTATATATAAATGGAAATCTCAGAAATGATGTAAAGTGTTTTTTTTATAAATAATTACAATCGCTCGTGTAGTTCAAGCGATTGAAATTTCATGCAAAGTCTACCGAAATACAGCATCTACGGTCGCAGCAGGCCATTCACACAAATTAACAATCTCTTTCCCAACACTGTGATGAGTTGTGGCGTAAATATCTTGGTCTAGACGGTTACAAGTTGAAGATAACTGAAAAACCGAAGCCTCTCGATCATCGAAGCGCACAAACTTCATTAAAAAAGCTGATGAACAGCACATCGAAACCATAATTTCCATTGTTCCAGCTGATAAGTGTCAAAGAGTGTGAAACATTTTTTTAAAAAAATCCGATCGCTGTTAATATTCCCTCGATGGTGTTACGAGTAATACAGAATTCCTAACCTAAATTTAACACATTTAACATTAAATTTCGCCCAAATTCGTACATCAGATCGTTTTGTGTTTTATTTGAATGCATATTTCTTATGCCCCTTCCAGAAAAAACCTATAGATTTTAGGCACCACAAAAACCCTTGGAACGAAAGGAACTCAAATTCCCAAAAAAATTAAAACAACTTCGATAAAATGCGTTTAACCGTTTTGAAGTTCAGTGATTTTGAAGTTCACTCATAAAAATTACTAGTCAAAGGCACCTTTTTTGGGTGCCGAGCTCCTCCTCCTATTTGTGGCGTGCGTCTTGATGTTGTTCCACAAATGGAGGGACCTACAGTTTCAAGCCGATTCCGAACGGCAATTATTTTTATGAGGAGCTTTTTCATGGCAGAAATACACTCGGAGGTTTGCCATTGCTTGCCGAGGGGCGACCGCTATTAGAAAAAACTTTTCCGGCATTTTAGCCTTTCACCAAGATTCGAACCAACGTTCTATCTTTGAAATCCGAATGGTAGTCACGCCCCAACCCATTCAGCTACGGCGGCCGCCTATGGGGTTACTAATTACAAATCCGATGTCAGTTTTATAAACCTCAAGTTAACGGTAATCATAGTAATCATAGTAATAGGTAATTTAATAGTGTTCTGCTGCTTCCTGCTCCCCATGGAGCATTTTCTCAAAACCGTAACTTAAGAGGCACTTTTGGGCCCCAGAATCGTGTTAAGCATACAAAAATACATCGGCAACCAGTCTCATATAAAAAATAATCATAAAAAGTAAATTTTGTAGACCTATGTAATATTGCTTTAAACAACAAGAATACCGCTTTAAAACGAAAAAAAATGAGTAGCCCACTGCTCCAAGCAGTCGGCTGGTTTTCCTCTCAATAAATTTTAGTTGCAACAATTTCATATTTTATTAGGAAAAACAAAAAGGGGATATGAAAAAACAAACTCACCAAATGTAAAACAGTGTTGACGACCTCCCGATTGGTCACCTGACCAACCTCGATCAGTCCGATGAGAACGGCGAACTTCAAATTGTCGGCGGTGGTCATCCTGACGATCTCGTCTGGCCGCTTAATATCACTAAACGGCGGACGTATTATGTCCGCCATTTTGTTAGTTTTGTTATTGTTTGGTTTGTTTTTTAGATTGGTTTATGTTGTTGTTTACACACGATTTTTAATTGTATTTCACACAAATCACGATAACGCACAAATCCAAATATGTTAAATATTTGAATAGATAATTTTTAATATTTTATTTATTTTTTGTGACACGCTAAATAATTAATTAGGAATTAGGTTGCATTTTTTTTATTTAAATTTATTTGGAACACACATAATGCAGCACATATACATATATGTATGTATGTGTACACATATTGAATTGGGGACTGACGATTGGATGGATGCGAGGATAACAACAAAGATTTAAACACTTTAGATGGAAATTTGGTTTGAAGTATTTTGTAAGGATTTTTTTCTCCTCCAATTTTTACAGGACTTTATTTCAATTACTTGTATATATATGTATATATATTTATGTATGTATGTAAATAGCACGCCTAAGCTGTTTCAGTTATTTTTGAATCATCGATTGATTGGTTGATTTTCGTTTAAATTGGCTGAGCGATTTTATTACACAAGCACGATTAAAATATTTAAATGATGCGATTAAGTTATTGCGATTATTTTAAAATTTTTATTGATTAATTATTTTGTTGTGCAAGGTTAGATTGACTGATTTGTATAACTACGTAATATGTATGTATGTATTAATTTATTTAACTTTAAAATTTTTAAGCTTTATATTTTTAAATTAAATTTTAGCATATTTTTAATTTGAATTTTTTTTTTTTTTTTTTGAAAGCACAAGCACATTAACAATGCGATTATTTGTATTTGTTGTAAGAAGCAAGCTTGTTTGTTGCTTGCCTGTTTGTTACTTGATGGGAGGGAGGGAATAATTTTAAGTATTTTTATACACGTAAGTAGGTATGTAGGTATGTATGTTTTGGGTAAAGATTTAAAATTATTTCAAAAATGTACGATAATATTTTATTCATCCAAGTGAAGTTTTTGGGTATTATTCACTTCATTTCAAACACTTAATTGAGGGTGCGTAATCAATTTTTCACACTAAGGATTTTTTCAATTCTCACAAGTGGGACGACTATTAACACATCCGGTCAAAGGTATTTTCACACAAGGTGCTGAAAAAAGGAAAATTTTCAAATATACAATCAATTGGGAAAATAAAAGAGCAATTATAAGTTTTGTTTAATTATAAACATTTAAGGACATTTAAAATTTTGAAATATACAATCAATTGGGAAGAATAAAAACAACGATTATAAAAATTATTTAAAACTACGAGCATCGCAGAATTTTTTAAACTTTTTATATATACAATTAATTGGAAAAAAATATAAAATAATTACAAAAAAATAAAAAAATATCTTCATAAGCAATTTAAGAATAGGTCTCTTCTTTTCGCTAAGCGTTAGCAAGTGGCGAGTAGATGAAACAACTGGTATAAACGAACATATCTTGAGCTGCCTTGAATTACATGAGTTTGTAAGATTCTGAGTTATACCAGTTTAATGAGTTCACACTAGCGGCGAAACTTGCTCGAAAACTTTGTTGTTGCATTCACAAGCAAGTTATTCGTTAAGTTAGTCGAGCGGAGAAGTAGCGAATAGACGAGACCAAATATTAGTCAAATGCGGTAGAACTGTTAGCTCACAAAATTAAGTCACTTTATCTCTCTCCCAAATAAAAAAACTTGCGAACATGTGCTTTATATGTAAGAAAATGCTCAATATCGCCAAAAACTTGACAACAATCAACGTGATTGCCCAACTTCGTCGGAGTTTTAATGTATACGATTTTTTTACTAGCAAAGAAATAGTGTTTATAAAAAATTTAGCATGAAAAATATTTCCATTACATTGCACAAAGAGAAATTGACTTAATTATGTGTACACAGGTGCAACCTTTTTAGGGCACTTAAATTTTAAAACAATTTTCCACTCATTTAATTTTATACAACCACAAATCATTGTTGTCACCATTACTTACACACTTCATAGTAATAACTTATTGATGTAGCAGAAATTTTAATATGTTTTATAATTCCTTTCCTGTTTGCAGAACTGGCTTAAGTCAGTTGATTGACTGAAAATTTTTACAACACACAACATTGCATTTATGTAAATATGAAAATCGAATGGAATAAAATATAAAAGGTTTCACTTTCACACTTTCCAAAAGATTTACATAAAATATATCAGCACTGGTATCAAAGGCAAGGTGAGAATGCTTTACTACAAATGTATTTTTTACAATGTATAAAATACATATGTATATAAGTTCACTAAAACAATACTCTGTGGGTATCAAACGAAAGGTATTTAAGAACACTTTAAGTCAGATATATTTTAATAGAGTTACCATCTATCTAAAAAGTTGAAAGCAATTAAATATGGTAATTAAATAATTTATTACCATATTGGCATCCAATAAAACCTTTTGTGAAACCTTTACTACAGACATAGTTTTGGTATAAAGTTGCCACCTAACTAAAAAATTACAATGTATAAAATATATAAGTTAATTAAAACAATACAATATGGATATCAAACGAAAGATATTTAAGAACACTTTAAGTCAGGAATATTTTAATAGGGTTGCCATTTATCTAAAAAATTAAAAGCAATTAAATATGGTAATTAAATAATTTATTACTATATTGGCGTCCAAGAAAAACCTTTTGTGAAACTTTTACTACAGACATATTTTTGGCATGAAGTTGCCACCTAATTAAAAAGTTGCAATATATAAAATATATATGCTATTGTAATTAAAACAATACAGTATGGATATCAAACGAAAGATATTTAAAAACAATTTAACTCAGAAGTATTTTAATAGCGTTACCATCTATCTAAAAAGTTAAAAGCAATTAAATATGGTAATTAAATAATTTATTACAATATTGGTATCCAAGAAAAGCCTTTTGTGAAACCTTTACTACAGACATATTTTTGGCATGAAGTTGCCACCTAATTAAAAAATTACAATATATAAAATATATATGCTAATTAAAACAATACAATATGGATATCAAACGAAAGATATTTAAAAACACTTTAACTTAGAAGTATTTTAATAGGGTTACCATCTGCCTAAACAACTAAAAGCAATTAAATATAGTAATTAAATGTAATGTACATATATAAAGTAAAGCAATATTGGTATCCAAAATATTATTGCGAAAACATTACCAAAGACATATTTTTAGATTAGAGTTGCCAACTAAATAAAAAAATGATATTAATTCGCATATGTAAGTTTATTGCAAGAAAATATTACGGGTACCAAACGAAAGACCTCTAAGAACACTTAATTCGGAAATATTTTAAGCAAGGTTACCTCCTACATTAAAATAAAGTAATTGTGGTAATTAAATACTATTTCAATGTCGGTTTTCAAGAAAATTGTATTGAGCGAACTGAACTATACACGCACATATTTGGTATAGAGTTGCCTACTAACTAAATATTAAGATTAATTGAAGTATAGTAAGTTCAAATACAACAATAAGGATATTAAAAAAAAGATATTTAAAAATCCTTAATTCCGATATTTTAAGCGGAGTTGTCTCCCGTTAAAATTAATTAATTACAGTAATTAAATAATATATTTATATGTATATTGTAATAAGTGGTCCAAGCAAATTTAATTGAGAAAGCTTTACTATTTTTTGTTATAGAGTTGCCAACTAACTAAAAAATTATGTGTGTTTATTGGAGGAACACAATAGGGTTATTAAACGAAAGATATTTAAAAACATTTAAATACGGAAATATTTTTAAGCAGGGTTGCCACAAATTTAAAATGAATTAATTGTAGTAAATATAATAATATAATAATACATATATTGAAGTAAACGCACAAAGAGAATAAAAAGTACAATCGAAGCATATGGACCACACTTTCCTATGTTATGAATTAAGCTCTGAGAGGGGTAATCCGGAAAAACTGTTGCGTAAAATATTTATTTTAATTAAAATATTAAATCACAAGCTACATATACTGGTTTCAAGTGGAATATATTTATTTAAAAAAAAAAATTAGCTGTAGTGGATTGCCACGTATTGCTAATTAATTAAAGGTTAAATGAAGTAAAGGGTGTTTTTTTAGAGGTTAGGTTTTCAAGTTGGCACTACTTTTTTCGTAGAT
The DNA here is from genome assembly GCF_027943255.1 of Anastrepha obliqua. Taxonomy (NCBI): domain Eukaryota; kingdom Metazoa; phylum Arthropoda; class Insecta; order Diptera; family Tephritidae; genus Anastrepha; species Anastrepha obliqua. The sequence continues at coordinate 63,404,019 of NC_072893.1, read as the reverse complement.
GGTCTTTTTGACAGCTGTCACTTGATTTATGCTCAGTTTGGTTTGCCATTTCATAATGAATAGACTTACACCTGAACAACGTTTGCAAATCGTGCAAATTTGGGCCCAAAACGAGATGGCCACCGATCCCGATTTTCACAAGAAAATTTTGTTCAGCGATGAAGCTCACTTTTGGTTGAATGGGTATGTCAATAAGCAAAATTGTCGCATTTGGAGTGAACATAATCCACAAGCCATTGCTGAGACGCCGTTACATCCTCAAAAAGTCACTGTTTGGTGTGCTCTATGGGCAGAGGGAATCATTGGTCCATGTTTCTTTAAAAATGAAGCCGGCCATAATGTTACAGTCAATGGAGAGCGCTATAGAGCCATGATTAATGACTTTTTCGTGCCTGAATTGGACGATGTTGATGTGGACGACTTTTGGTTCCAACAAGACGGCGCTACATGCCATACAGCCAACGCAACAATCGATTTATTGAAGGAAACTTTTGGTGAGCGCATTATCTCGCGCCGTGGACCTGTGGCGTGGCCTCCAAGATCGTGCGATATAACACCGCTGGACTATTTCTTGTGGGGCTATGTGTAGTCGCTTGTCTACGCAGATAAGCCCGAGACGATTGACGTCTTGGAAGAGAATATTCGGCGCGTTATTGCTGACATACGGCCCCAATTGCTGCAAAAAGTGGTCGAAAATTGGGCCTCTCGGCTGGAATTTATTCGAGCCAGCCGCGGCGGCCACTTGCCCGAAATCATTTTTAAAACATAATGGCAAACCCTTATCTTTATAATAAAGTTAAATTCTTGGCCATAACATTAAATTATATACGTTTTATTTCATCTTGAAAACCTAACCTCTAAAAAAACACCCTTTACAAAACTGCGTTTTTTTTCATCAAAAATCATCAAAAAATTCCAACCAAACTCATAGAATTGGAATTGATCACCTCTATCCCATAAATTTAGTGCACTTTGAAGGATCATTTGGGTTACCTTACAATCCGACTGCACCATATCAACGATCGATGCTGGTGACTGATTTTCTAACGCAATAACGCATTTACATGGAATTTATTTTTGCCATTCCTTAAAATGAATGACATAATGATAAGCTCACATTATCGCGTATTGATAAGTTTTGACTACATTTTTTTTTTTCAAATTAATTTTAATTATTTTTTTTTTAATGAAAATATAAATCATAAATCTATACACTACATTTTTTTTTCAAATTAATTTCTTCATTAAAATATAGATCATTCTATTCTAAAAACCATATTAATCAATGCTTCCAACTTTGTATAAGATTTATAAAGATTCGATGTATAATATTTTCGTCAAAATTTCAAACTTTTTAATGAGAATTTAAAATAAAAAAAGGAGTATGTAATTTTATTGTCCTTTAATTTTTATTATTACAAAGTGAAAGTTTGAAGTAACTCAACATTTTCGTTGATTTTTGATAATTGGTTTCCTTGACGGTGTTGCGCATTTTCTCCATAAAAAATGTCGTATATTCGTTAAATTTTACCGATGAAGTGGAAGCTTTTTATGAGCATAGAAAATAGTCAAACGTTTGAGCTTGGTTTCTTAATGGAAATCGAAAGTGACAATTTCAAACAATTTTGTTGTTATTGTAGTCGCTGTAAGAATATGAAACACTCCTCTAAGCTTTTAGGAAATACTGCTAGTGACAGTTTCGAGTCGGAAGCACATACCTCCGATTTATTCCAACAACGTGGATCTAAATACTCTCTAATATGTTTTTAATAAAATTTACCAAGTTTTTAAAAAGATAGAGTACAACGTGTAAATAACTGGTAAACAAGTTGGTAACAAGGAGGTGGCAACAAAATGGTGCGGAAGCGCTAGTTGGACTTTGGAAGAATCACCACTTAAACCAACCAACCAACCAAGGAGTAAAACGATCAATATAATTTAAAGCATATTTACTGCAATTTTTATTAGCAAAATACTTAGTGGCATCTTGAAAAAAATCCTAAATAGGAGCAAAAAAAAAAACAAGTATAATAAGCTTCACAAAAATTATTAAATTTGTTTAAAACCACTATAAAATCATTTTTCTTAACTTTTTTTTTAATTAAAATTATTTTACATGATACGAAATAATATTTTTACACACATTTAGTGTTATATTTAGATATACATATAGTACGTTTTTTTTTAATTTATTAATTTATTTGAGTTATATGTTCATCTGATATACAATATTAAAAAATAATCTGATAGATAATAAGTATGTTTTTTTTTTACTTCCCAAGTGTAGGAAATCCGACTGAGTACGGCTTGTGCATTTCACCGTTGCATTTACCTACTTATGTATAACATTTCACAACGATAACAAAGGGGAAATCACAAACAAAAAAAGTAGGCCAAATATCACGAATAATACACATCTGTATACATACATATGTATGTCCGATTACGGTGTGAATAATAAAACTATAAATAAACCTATTGTATATTTATGTAAGTAAATACATATGTAATAAATGTAATAAGTAATCAATAAATAAATAAAAATTCTATATTTATGAATGTAAAAAAAATTAAACAAATATGTGTATGGTATTTATTGCAGAATTGAGCATGGTCGTTATTAAGTGTGACTGCTTACTAGTATGAAAGAATATCTAAAGCAGGAAGCCCCTACATAAATTGCCTCAACTTATTTCACCACGCATGGACTATTTGATTCAAATGGGACTCAAATGACAGCCGAAAGAGTTTTTTTCTAATAATCTGTTTTAGAACTGTTCTGCGCATAGATTTCAATTGTGTTTTTTTTGAAAACAAAAAAAAAATTTTTTTAAACCACGAGTGAAAGAGTGCGGAAGTCTGCATATCGGGATGCCGCTAATCGGCAGAATCAGCTTTTAAGAGCTATTGTAGAGTTTTAGTTTTTTTATGAACAACTTTTTTATTTATAATTTTTCTATTCTCTTTCCTGTTTATATGAACCTAACATAGCTTTTCATTTTTTTTTACAAAAGCTGACTATTTCAGCACGCTGTTCTAATCCTTTTAGACATCGAATCTACTATTAAGTCACAGCAATGTTACGCTCATTTTTCCACATCGATCTGCGTAATCTTGTATTCTATCAGATATGGGGCCCAATTAAATTGTTCCCTGGATAGTTTGACACTCCTAACTGCGTTCCCACGACAGTCGGTTCTACGTAAACGGAACGACCCGGATTTATATCCGGCCAAGGACTGTCACTTCAGCAGCATTTCTTGTATATGCACGGGGAATGTTTATGCAGCTACAACAACAACAACAACACTCCTAACTAACAGTGCAGTTACTCACCAACGTAAGCTCGTGTCAGCTGACATAACCAGTTTTTAGCAACAACGCTTAAATCAGCTTCTTTGATTATCAAGGTACATTTCTCATCCTGGTACTGCTCTCATCCCGCTACTGCTGTTGTTCATAAATATATTGTATACATTTTAACTAGAAGGGACAGGCGATTTCTGCTTTGTCTCTACGGGCAGACTTTTTGTAAAAATTGTATGGTTATGTCCTGCGTCTATGTTAGTGAATAATGTCATTATACTTGTACGTTCGACGTTGGATTCGTGACTCACCTCACTTTAAAACCTAGCGTTTTGTAATTTGAGCGGGATTTATAGTATTTACAGTCACTTCAAAACTGCACTCTATGGAACGAAGCAATATATACAAGAAAGTTGAAAAGGAACAAACTATTGGATCTTGTGATTTACCTATTGTTGTAATACTATATGTTCATGTTTTGAAAAAATATTACTCTTTAGTTATGTTAACTATATTAGGTGTAATAGCATGAAATGTAAATAAATTTTTAATGCTTCAGTAAAAAAATAAATATATATGATTCAATAAAAAATAAAAATAATTTAAAAAAAAATTAAAAAAATTAAAAAAAATAATAAAAACTAAAAAAACAAAATTACAAAAAAAAAAAAAGTTGTCAGAAAAAAATGGAATTATTATAATTAGTGAAAATTTCCGTGTAATTATTTATGGCATTGTTCGGTGTGCTTCGATAAATTTGCTTCCACCTTTATAAAGTTTGCCCAAAATTAGTTGTTGTGCAAAAACTGATAGTGCAAAGTCAACGTGCCACGTACTAGACGATTTATATATAATATATATATATAATTGACGCGTTCACCCTTTTTGGATGTTTGGCCGAGCTCCTCCTCTTATTTGTGGTGTACTTCTTGGTGTTGTTCCACAAATGGAAGGACCTACAGTTTCAAGCCGACTCCGAACGGCAGATATTTTTATGAGGAGCGCTTTCATGGCAGAAATACACTCGGAGGTTTGCCATTGCCTGTCGAGGGGCGACCGCTATTAGACAAAACTTTTTCTTCATTTTTGGTGTTTCACCGAGATTCGAGCCTACGTTCTCTCTGTAAATTCCGATGGTAGTTACGCACCAACCCATTCGGCTACGGCGATTTACTGGGCATTAAAACAATAACCAACATATAAGTATTATTGCATGAAAGATTTGTTAATGTTGGGTCACAAATCACTTGGCAAATGTCGAGAAAAAGTATTTATCCTAAAAAAATGTTATTTAATTAAAGTGCTTCACAAGAGGTGTGCGTATGTAGCGCTTGTATACATTTTTTATTATTTTATTGGCTTGCAATATACCATAGATGGTAACCCACATAAAATTGTCAAAAAGGAGAAACGGTTTTACTTAGTCTTGCCTTGCTAAAAAATGCAATATTATATTACATAGTATATTTAACATAAAACTGCGATAGAAAAAAATTGTGTCTGCAGAATTTATATTTAAATAACTTTTTTCTTTCTTCTTCTTATACGTTATGTTAAGTGATTACATACATACATACGTCCAGAATGTTCAAAAACTCGATTTTTATATTTCGAAAGTATAGTACCTTAAGAATATACTGTGAAATTTGCATTGCATGCAGAAATTCCCAATAATATAGCTTATACAGCCAATTAACTAGGTAGAGAGCGGTCCGCGCGCTCCTGTACCTCAAATTTCAAACTCGTTTTTCTCGAAACTACTTTTTTCGGCACAGTCTGCATGATAACTAATACATTATTTTTAATATTTTTTGATGCAGTATGTTTTTTAAATATTCGAAAGTGTTTTCTCTATGGATTTGATATTTTTATTAAAAAATGTTATTATATAAACATAATTTGTTTTTTAAATATTCGAAAGTGTTCTCTCTATAGATTTGATTTTTGATATTTTTATTAAAAAATTTTATAATCATAATTACTTTTTTTTTGCCGTAAATTGCAAAATTTTTCGAAATTCAAAAATCCGGCTCGACAGACTATAACTACAACTTTATTTAAGAAGATTTATTTTACTTTTTACAGATCCATCAACATTTCAAGGAGAAATGATGCAGACCGTGGAGCAACTTTTCTTTCATTGTGATTGTCACGTAATTTTTTATACACTAATTTTTGTAAATAAAAATTAAAATACTTTTTTTTATAAAGTTTAAGTAATAATAAACAATGTATTAAACTTTTTTATATTTATTTTATAAATATATACCTTCTAAAAACAGTTTTTCTTTTAGCGCATTTTTGACGCTGCTGGACGTATGTACATATGTAACACGTTAAGTTGAAAATTATTAAAAAAAAAGTTCCATCGAATTTGCAATTAGTTTGCGAGCTCAAATGAGTTTTTTGTTAGAAAAATATGGAAAAACGAAAGTTCAAAAAGGTGGCACAACTGCAACAAGAAAGGCAGGAAATTAAAGAACTGCACATTTTTTGTATAAATAGTAAAAATTTTCAGAATTAATTTTATGAAAACATTTCACACTTAACATTTCACATTTAATTACGCGTGGCTCGGCTGCTGGAAGAGTGCCATAATGCAAAAAGGAGAGATAATTAGGGGAAATATCTATCACGCTGAACTAGAACTCCATACAAAGCGTTCCAAGCGTGATAGCTTTCAGCGCTTTATTCAGCCGGCAAATATACATAGCTGACACGCTTGATATGTTATTCTAGCGTCACTTTATGTTATGTAAAACAATTATATTGATATCTATTGACAGTATTTATCTCAAATGAAGAAAATGTGTATTTGTTTTTACCAAAGCATGCATAGTAAATTGAAAAATCGGAAGTCAATTTTTTTCGATATTTTGGTTTTTCGCAATATGACGTTCTACCAGCAAAAGCAGAACATGGATTAGTTTTTGGAAAATTGTTTTTTGGATTTTCTGGGAATAAAATAAGTACATATTTATATATATACATTCACTTTATTACTATTAGTTATATGTGTAACAGTCAAAACAAAAAAGGGAAACTGCGAAACGTATGTAAAACGAATTGCACAACAACATTATGTAACTTAATAACAGTTATGTGATATTTCAATTGCACGGCGGTCAGCTGCAGATCATTTACTTGATTTGAGAATATTGTATGTTTTTTGTTTTATGTATGATTTATACCAGCTCCCAAAAACGTGTTTTTATTCAAATAATAATAGTTGTTTTAACATTTCAGCCATTTAAAATTTTGCAACCACTTACGGCTAAGATTTGCCACATTTTCTGCCACTTGTTATTTATTTATTTTAAAAAAAATATATATTTTTTTTTTAATTTACAATTCTATCTACGAAAATGCATGTGAAAACAACACTTTGAGTTATAGCCCAATATCCAGACAGGTATATCATTTACTTTTTTACACAAAAGGGTTAATTATTATTATCTTTCAACTGTCACTAAAACATCGTATTTTTCTCTCTTTTTTATTTTGTTTGCTTTTAACCGTATAACATTTAGGTAGTTGACAAGCACTTACAACTTGCACACATGCATGTATGTATGTGTTTACATAGTGAAGGTGAGAAAGCGGAAGGTGTGCACGTTGATTGCAAGCGGAGAAAAACAGAAAAGTTCTTCACCAGATTTTTTAGTGGTATTAAAGGCATATATTTGTTTTTGTTTTAACTGACTCGGATTATGTTTAATTTTAATAAAAACTCACAAACTTATACGGTTTATATATTTGCAGTTTTTACACTTTTCAAAAGTTCGTGTCACGCTGTTGGCAGAGTTTTATCTAAATTTCTCTTGTTGTTTACGCAAAATTTATAACCTGAAAAATGTAATAATTAAAACCAAAGCACCCAAGCAGCAAAGCACTGTGCACTTTTCCGGCTCACAAACACACCTCCACTTTGTAGTCGCACACCTGTCCAGGCAGAATTTGTGCAGTTGTAAGGGATTTAACATTTCATAATTTGGCCAAATGCGTTTCGTCCAATCAGAAAATGTTCATCTCCTCTTTGTCTTCAACTTCAAGTTTGCGTTTTATGTTCTTTGTATTGTTAGTTAAAGCACATACACTTTGTTGTTTTGTGTGCTTCTGCAGTGTGCCTTCACGGCACGAAATGTTGAAAAATCAATGAATGGCAGCAACAAAAACAACATGTTAACACACAGAAAAGCAAAAATACAAGTGGCAGTCATTGCAGCAGCGGCGACGACTGCGCGAGCAAAAGCAGTAGTAGTAATAAGTAGTTGAACATATTAAAAAACAAAAAAGCCTATAGGTTCAAGTCCGTTTAAATGGGACTTTATACGGTGACGACTACTCGCTAAAGTGTATATCTAACTCCTTCATTGGTCTTTTTCATGCCAACGTTGTAAATATTAGAACATTTCCGCCGATTCGATGAGTTATCCATCTGTTTATAAGTGCTCGTGAATATTGTATCTTTTCGCACCTTTCTGAACTTGATTAAGCGTGCACACCAACTCCGCTAGAAATTGGTAATCGTACCCCCCGCTTTCTACATAAATACGGGCGAAAAACACCCGTGCAGTATTAGCACCGACGCAGCGCTGCACGTCAAGGTACGACGTCGACGATGACGACGGTGATTGCTGCTACTGCTACTGCTTTTGCTGCTGTTGTGGTGGTGTAACACGAATTGGAGAGCTTGTTTTTTATCCAATTAAAATTTATTTCTTCTGATTTGGTTTTTGCAAATTACACTACCGCCATGCATTCGAAGTGATTTTAATAATATACGTTAATTTAAAACGAAATACAAATTTGGATTTGTGCTGCAATTACATTTTAAGTGTTGCAGATTTGCCCGTAAGCGATATCATATAGTATTTTGAGTTTTTCCACACTTATATTTTTTATTCAATTCTTCCAACCACTTTTTTTTCTATTTTCTCAAATTTTAAAACACCGCGTCGAATAAAGGTTTTTTCACGACGGCGTCAATATAACTAATACAACGTTCTCTACTAATACGGACAAATCTGTCAAACTTTCGGCATGAACACCTTCCACATAACTGGGCGTTCCACATTCCACGCATGTCTTGTCCACAATATTCTTATTAGCGTGAAGTTGGTGTTGATTGCAAAACCAGTTCCCATATTCCAATTAGAAAACGGACTGTTTTGAGTACTTTCTTTTGTACTGACATTCGTTTTTGTTTTGAGTTTTCGATTTATGGTATTCACACCGAGTACGATAATGTAATAATTCGGTATTCGGACATACTTGCCATGTGTTGTGTTTATGTCAAATTTCCCCAATACCGAATAAACTAGTAAAGGTCATATTTTATAATTATTAAAAATATATATACACATTTATAACATTGTTTTGGCAATTCTGAAAAGATTGCCACATCGGAAAGCTCCGAAGGAAAGTGAAAATACGTATTCGCTGTGAAAGAGGAGAAAAATGTTTGCGTAGCACAGGGTTCCAAACAGTTCTAAAGACAGTTTACTCTTAAGCTACCGCCGTGTTTCTTTCAAATTGCATGCTCTAACTTCGATTTGTTTGGCATACATTTGAGTGAAGGATAGATTATAAAAGTATTTTTAGAGCACCTACCAATGTGATGTTGTCTTTGCAAAATTGTGCTATGCAAGCACGAATTAAGAGAGAAAAAACTTGAGACTTAAAAAGTTTACCGATTGTTATTCTTGCTTTCCCTTTGTTTTTTACTTAATTTTTTTTTTTAATTCCATTTGATTTTTTTAGGAATTTTTTCCGTAATTAAGGAATAAATAAACAATACAAAATTGATCATACAGTCATCCCATATTATAGGTAATCAGCGATTTAGAGAAAACAAATGGTGCCGCTACTTGAATAGTTGTGAATATAAATGCCTTATTTGTTAAGCTGACGTAATTTAAGAATTTTATATAAATTTTTTTCCAATTACTTTTTTGTTTCTATTCCCTTTTCAGTTATCTTCTAATGAATGTAGTAACCTAGATTCTAATATTTTAAACAAGTTATTGGAAAAGTGACTTCTGCTTATCCAAATTGCTCCACTGGAAAAAATACTCTCAACAATTTATTTCTGCATGATCTTGTATTTTATTATTTTTGTAAATATTATGACAGGAATTTTCGAAAAACCCATCGGTTGTGTCCATTACTTTTGTGAAGTTTGTGAAACGCTAAAGGTAAAAATAAGCAAAAAAAGTGAAGCTCTCTGACAAGTTTCTAAATATATAATGCATACAAACAATATAATGCATACAAACAATCACATGCAGACTACAGCAATAGAACGGAAAAGTCTGACTACAATAATTTTTTATATAGGTACATGCCGGCATATTTTATTTAATTTCAGATTATTTTATTTTCATCTTCTTTGTTTCTATATAAATTTTATCTTACTTTTTTATATGAAATATAATTATAAATAATTAAGTAGTTAAGCAACTAGCATCTGGGGGTATCGATCTGTATTTTACTTAATTATTTGTTATATTTAATTGAACTTCATTTATTATATGAGAAAATACTCCCTTAAATTATGTGACAACTCTCTGCTTATAGTAATCGTTTCTCAACACTAAGCCATCTGTAATTTTAATTTGCCAGAGCTGGCAACTCTCAAGAAAGTGAGTAATTTTCAGACGGAGAAAGACAGGAAACTATTTTCAGTGAAAATTCGTAAATTATTTATTTAGATTGCTGATTTAATAAAAAATTTTCAAGAGTGTCACAAGTAGGTATATTTCATTTTAAGAAAAATATATATTGTTTTTGTAGCTAAACAGTAGGCTCTGCAAAATTAAAGCAAGTGTATGAAAATATTGATTTTCGTTCTGTCGTACAACTTCGGTGATTTATCCAACCTTGCCCGAAGTGAAAATAAAAATTGAAATATTTTGATATTTAAATGCGCAAAACTCTTGTAAATCCCTTCTGAACGAATTTCGCACAACTGAAAAATATAGTAAAAGTAGCATAAATTGTTTTGTCTAATATGGCACAAGCTAATTTATGCAACTTTTATATGACATCATCAGCGCTTATTTGCATTTTTTGTTTGCTTAAATATCGCAATATTTATAATAATTACACCCTTCTTAAACTCTCAACAGATACAATAAATAAACGACTTTGGTATTAACTGAAAACTGCAAAAGCCACCATCTCCAGCATGGATCGCAAAGCTGAACTGGAACGTAAAAAAGCCAAATTGGCAGCTCTTCGCGAAGAGAAGGATCGTCGTAGGCGTGAAAAAGAGATGAAGGACATGGAAGAGGCTGCTGGACGTATCGGTGGAGGGGTTGGCATCGACAAGGATCAAAGGAAGTGAGTTAAATTAATCGGCATTTTTGGAATTATATTTATACGTGTATGTTTATCGGCTTTAGAGATTTAGATGAGATGTTGTCTTCATTGGGAGTTGCGCCCGTATCAGAGGTATTATCTTCATTATCATCTGTAAATTCACTCACGTCGGACAACTCCAACACTCAAACACCAGATGCCAGTCTGCAAGCAAATATGAATGGTGTCGGGTTAGTTTCATTTGAAGCATAAAATAAATGATTAAAAAGAGTTGTAAGTAATTTATTAATAAATCAATTATTTATACACCAGAGGTGGTAAGAAGCAGCCCCTAAACTTAAGCGTGTACAACGTGCAGGCAACCAACATTCCACCTAAAGAAACGATGGTATACTCAAAACAAACACAAACTACTAGTACTGGAGGGCACGAACGTGATGGTGGGTACTATAAATATACAATTTGTTGTTGTTTTGTGCTTTATTGGTTAATATCATTATACATATGTATATTAGTTAAAGTGTTGATTATTCTAAAATAACGTATATTCCAAAAGTTTAGTTGCATACTAGAACAAATTTAATAAGTAACTTTTAGATACAAAAAGCTATTATCCAAAATATATTGTGTGAGTGCAAAAGACTTTATTTCTCAGAACAGCTATAATATTCGTCCAAGCAGTTCCTTTTAAAAATGAAAATAAATTTAATGTTTGATTTTGAATAGAAACTTTGATGATGCATAGAAAATAAGAAGAAATGAAAAAAAATGAAATAAAGAATAAGAATAGAAATAGAAATAAACTCTTTTGCACCTTTCGATTCACCTGTGCGCTTGACTTGGCGCAAGCTTCACCCAATTGCATTGCAACAATTAATGCTAGATCTTGCTACATGCGCTTACAAATATACATACATATATAAAAATTTGATTTCATAAAATAATTACACATACTTACATACGAATGAGAATGCGTGATTGTGTTAAATAATTATATAAAATAATATTGCATATATCTTGTTCGCATGCACTTTGATATAAAGCCCAGTGCCTTATACATACATACACACCCACATTTTCATGCAACTAACTAACCAGAAATTATTGAGTTACCCCCACAAATTACTTGTATGAAGAATCTTAAAAGAAAATCATAGTGAAATAAAATAACAAATACAGTTCTTTCTTGCCACTCCTCACCTCTATCAGGATACATGGAGGATTGGTGGAGACCACGCAAAGGTACTGGTATTTATTATTTCAGCAAAATAAAAATAAAAAGAAAAAAGAAAAACGAAAAATATATATACATACATATAAATCATTTGCGAAATTGCTTTAAAAATATTTTATTTCTTACATGCACCATGGCTAACTACTTCGAATTGAGTGCACTTGAAACTATGGCCAGCTATTTCCCACTTTTTTATATTTTAAAGTTTCTCCTTCACGGTTATCCCCTGTTTTTAAGTTTTTACGTTGAACGTCTGTTCGTTTCGCATTTCAAATTTCAGCGGCTTTTTACCTTTCTAATTTATTTTTATGTTTTAATTTAACTATTATGTGTAACTTTCTACTGTGAACTATTCGTCTAATAACAAACCTAACTACTCTTTTATTTTGATTTTAGCTCATGCTACGGATTATTATGGTGAGTTACGTTTCGTTTATCAATACTTTTTACGAGGCAGAAATTGTATTGTATGTATAGTCCAGTGTGTTCGATCTTTGTATGTGTGCGTTTTTTGAGTGTGTAGTTATATTTTTATTAATTTTAGTTGTATTTTATATACTGAAAATATATACATATCTATTCACTTACTCTTATTATATCTTTCTTTCATGTAACAAAGAAATTTTTTTCCTTTAACGTGAATTATTAAGTAGTTAGTAGTTATAGCTAAATAATTTTTGTTTCGTTTTTTTTTTTAATCTTCTGTGCAAATGGAAAGGCCATTTATGGGTCATCTGTCCAGTTGAAACATACTTATTTTTAAGTTTTCGCCTGTATAATCGATTCACATTATAATTTTTTTCTCCACCCATTTTATTATTTCGATTTGGTAAATCGACAAAATATTCGTTGTTTATAAGTTGGAAAAGTAACCTAGTAGATATTGATTTTTTTTATTAATTTTCAATTAGTAATCGGAAATGCATTCAATTTCAAAAAGTAATTCATACATACTATTATATATACCAACAAAACCAACAATAATAATTTGGCAGACAACATTACGGCAAATACAGCTTTTTAGTTCATTATTATAGATATTTCCCCTCAAACTCCAATCATGTAATAAATAAATCTGTTCATCATAAACAAAAATGTTAACATTTGCTTCAACGGCGATGAACATTAATTGTTTCTGTGTGCATTTAATCATAGGTGTACATAATATAAAGAATTGATTTTTTTTCCAAAATGCAAAACAAATTTATGCATGCTATTTTCGTAATCTTCACATACAATATTTGAGTTAAATATTTTAAAATTGCTTATTCCCCTCAATTAGTAAGCGATATTTTATTAGTTAGCGGACGATCAACACGTTCTCTTTGCTTCAAAATATTTAATTCAGTGTTTTATGCATAAATATACAAAAACATACATACATATTTTTCACAATTAAAATATTGTATCAGTTGTTGTGTCTCCTATGAATTTGGGGCAATCATAATTTGCTTAATTTGCATTTCGACATATTGAAATGTTCTTTAAAACCGACTAAAATGCAAATTAAATTGAAAAATATCAAAAAATTTACTTCAATCATCTTTATTCTGTATATTTTTCAAGACGAATACAATCTAAATCCGGGTTTAGAGTGGGAGGATGAGTTCACAGGTAGGTAACATCTGCTCCAATATTTTATGACAGTAGCGGAATCGACATGAAGCAAAATAGGAACGTGACAAATTCTCTATAAAATAAAAATAAAAACAGTAAAAACTTGAAAAAGCTCTATCGTAATAAAAAGAAAATAACAGTTTTCGTATAACCGCAAACTATGCTTTGAAATTGTAAATGTCCGATTTCGCGTTATCAAATATATATTTGTATAAGGTTTAAGGTGGCTAAGTTGCAAAAAAAAAAAAAACAAAAAAAAAAGCAAAAAAGGCAATAACTACTTGCCTTATTATATGTTAACTGCTTCTGAGAAATATTTGTATAATTGTGTAATCCAATACTCCTTATATGTCCCATCCCCAAACAATCCTTCACCTTGTTTTTATACCTCTACTATTAGCCGCATTCTGTATATGTATCATTAACCCACAAAAAATATTCTTGTCATATTTTAAAATATTAATACAGTCACAATACATTAACGCATATTAACTTTTAATACTTACGAGCTTATGAAGAGAAAGCAATTAAAACGATGAGAATTAATGGTGAAAATATGTAGAAAAGCAATATTGATTAAAATAAAAATAAATTTATTGAAATAATTTATAAAATTATATAGAGCTTGTGAACTTAACTAAATAACTGCGGCTCAACTCAACACGTAAACATTTTTCAGAAATATCTTTAAATTAAGGCATGCAGTCGGTTTGTAATATAAATATATTTAAGGATTATAGGGAAGTTTTTTTAAATTTAAATGTTTACTTATTATTCACCATAAATTAAATTGCTTAAAACGCTTTGCTTCTGTCATTAACACGCACCGCTATTGTGTTTGACTTTGTATATACATTAAATAAGGGCTTTCAATAAGCTCATTCTAACTTGAAATCGAAAGAGTGCAGTAAACTGTTAAGATGATCGTTAACATTCTCTGGTATAACCTATTTCCGTCAAGAACTTAACTGCTATCGAGAGCTCTGTTAAGTTTCTGAAATATGAAGTTGTTGTTGTAGCAGCATAAACATTCCCCATACTTATGTACATACGGGGAATGCTGCTGGAGTGACAGTCCTTGGCCGGATATAAATCCGGGTCGTTTCGGTAACGTAGAACCGACTGTCGTGGAAACGAAATATCAAGAGTTTACATTTGGTTCACATTTGCAGTTTGTTGATTACAGACAGCTACCAGATCCGTGTACATTTTTATGTTAATGGTGTTAATTTTTAGCTTACTAATAATGCTCCTAAGCATTTGTTGTTTATTAAAGAAAATATATGCCTTAGCATAAAAGAAAATTAATTTCCATTAAAAAAAATTGGCCACACAAGACTTTAGAAGTGGTGTTTCTTTTGTTTATGCAGCATGGCGCGCGCCTGAAAGCGTCCTATAAAAACTGTTTACATTTGTAATAGGAGTATCCCTGTTAAAATAACATTTTCTGTTAACTTCATGGAATTGCATGGAAATTTTGTAATTCAAATGTGATATTTAACAGCTGCTCAGCGTAAACTGTAGTTAAGGCTCACCGGAAATAGACTACTAATTTTCATACTATTCGAAAGTTTCTTCCATGAGCCCTCCGCAAGTCTGATTCATACACTTGCCAAATCATGCCTAGTTGTTCGGTTAACATGTCAGTTGCCTTTCCTGTTCATATCATCTTACGGTAGGTTCGTGAATTACCAGGCTTAGGACATATTGAATGTGCTGTTAGATGAGTTGGTTTGAGGGGAGCAAGTGAAAAAATGCTTCGTTTCACGCGAGGTTTGTACAAGTTTGAACAATTGTTTGTTAACCTGCCGAACATTAAATGAGAATTTCCCAAACTTGGAAAAAAGGGGAAACTGAGAGCAAAGTGAAATATCTTTTTGAGAGGAAATTCCCCAATTTTTATTGGAACAATTTTTACATACAATAAAATAATTTGCGGCTGCCGTAGCCGAATCGTCGAAGCGTGACTACCATTCGGTAAGGTTCGGGTTTGAAACCCAGTATTGGCATGCTACAAATAGAAAAAGTGGTTTCTGATAGCGGCGGCCTCTCGGCAGACAATGGCAAACCCTCGAGTATATTTCTGCCAAGCTTCTCATAATAAATCATCTACCGCTCGGAGGCGGCGTTAAGTTTTAGGTCCCTCCTTTTGCGGAAAAACATCTAGACGCTCATCGTAATTTAGAGGAGGAGCCTAGCCAAACACCTGGGGTTATATATGTATGTATATACTTACATACATATATAATTTGCGGGTAGCTGATTTCAATTTACTCAAATAAGACAACTTCCTTTGTGAATGAATAATAAAAACTTTAAATAAGCAAAAATTAAATGTGCTCTTTGTGAAGACTATAAGTATCTTCCAATATTCTTTTATATTTAACACTTCAATTCAAACAGTCTATTTTTTTTCTTCTATTATTTTCCTATTTGAAATCGAATAGTTGGCCATTGGTAATTAATTACATAACCTTTAGGCAGTGCTAGTATTGGTAGCTTTTCTAATTGCTTTAAGACTAATTTTAATAATTTTCATATGTATGTACATATATAGAGGAGAGCAAATTTTGGGCTAAAGAAAAAATCATAATCACGCGGCATACATTGTTTCAGGTGTAAGCTTCTTACCTAATACCAGCTTTCATTATATAAAATGAAGAGTCTTAAAATTCTCATACTTTTAATTTTTTAATTTTCTTTCATTTGGTGCTGTGAATACATGCAAACGCAAACACACGTTTAACCGGCATACAAACATACCTATGTGTAGTTACATATGTAACTTCATTCTATATACTTTGGTGATTCATTGCGCTTCACACTCACTGAATTGTAAAGCAAATTAATATAAAACAAAAACTTTGTCTCTAGAAACGCTTGCTTTGGTTTTCCTCCACTTTCAACCAATCCAGAACCAAGGAATGCACTGCATTATTTACACATACACATGCATATATCTACAAATTATATTTCTTAATGGCATACCGAACTCTTTTAAGGATATACAATACAGATATTTGAAATATAAATTGGGTGGAGAAACGTGAATATGTTAAGATAAATAATTTTATTTTAAATGAGTATAAATAAATAAGCATTTCTTTTATAAATTCTCAAATACAATCTGTTACAATTATGTTAATTGGCTCTTTTGTACATTATTGATTATAATTAAATGTGCAATAAGCAAACATTTGCTGTGTATAATTTTTTTTTTGTTTTGATAATTCATTTTCATAATAATAGTTTAGCCAAGTTGTTGAAATATATGCATACATACATACATACATTTGACAATATAAACTATTATTTTTATTTTTTATATTAAGTTTAATTGGTTGTATAGCAATTGCAAAATTAATAGTAAAATTCACTAGAAATTAATATTTTATACAGTGTTTCTAATACCATTGCATTTTTTGCGCAAACTAAAATCTTACACCCAAAGCGCACCCTGATAACACCTAAGACACACTATTACAAAGTAACCAAAATGTGTATTATGAAATTTTTTTTGCACTTTTGCTCAGTAGAGTTGGGCGCATCATCTGCAAAAATGCATAGATTTTTTTTTTTATTCGAATAATTTTTTTATGTGGATTTTTAACAAAATATGTAACTTATTTGAAATTAGTTTTCATTCACATTAGACGATTAATTTCTGGTCGAGAAAGATTTTATGTTTTAATGCAACAATTATTAACCCATTCGAGCACAACGTTGTCGAAAAGCGTAATGATACCGATAAGCACAAAAAAGAGCGACCAAATAACAGGCAAAATTTAAAAAAAAAGATGCAGACAATTTTTTTTTTCAGAATGCAACAAACCGGTTTTGAATATGCATTTTTTCTAATAATTATTATAACAAAAATGAGAAATGTGTAAATAAGTAAAACAGTTTTCAACAAATGTCAAATTAAATATTCATTTGTCATCAATTTGTTTGCCCAAACGAGCGTGGCGACTCGAAACTTTGTGTAAACACAAATATAATACGATGACAAGTGAAAAACAAATTGAAGTCAAAACCAAAAAAAAAAAAAAAATTTGTTTTAAAAGGATTAAGACGAGCCAGATAAGCCACAGCAATGAATGACAAATATTAGTTTGGGGCGAAAAAAAATCCATTATTTTTGCGCAAATGGTTTAAAACTGTTTTATGGTCGATCTTTAGCTTCTGGGCGATGTTACGACTACTAACCTGCCGATCAAATTCAAATATTTCTGTAATTTTATCGATATTTTCTTTAACATCAAAAATGCCTGAACGAAATCGACGAAACCAAAATTGAACGTAATTAGCTCTTAAGTATCGGCACCGGCATCATAAACACCATTTACAATTTCAGCGGCTAAGCTTGCATTTTTGCCTTTATCAAAGAAAAATTGTAAATGTACCGAATTTTCTCTTTGCTGGCCTCCATTGTTAACGCCCCATAACTCACAACTGAATGCAGCAAACAAAAAACAGCAAACAAAATTTTTAGTGTGAAATGTCACTTAACAACAAGCATAAACTTGAAATTGTTTGATCGATACTTTACGAGATATCGATCACTACAGCCATCTACCGCGAATATAATGGATAATAGATTTCTTTTTCCCCGAACTAATAGTTTGTGCATTAAAAACCATTAATTTAGCGCTTAACAAATATAAAGTGCTAAGTCGACTTAAGTTTCTTTATTAAAAATCCAAAAAAATTTTACTGGAAACGTGAAACTTTCACACTGAATGGCGAAAATTAGAATATTAAAAAAGAAAAAAATTATTTAAAATGTCGCTAACATGCAAAAGAAAGCAAAAAAGTTGCATACTGCACACCTACAACTTTATTGTAGTTAACTCTACATTTACATTTTTTTATATATGTATTTAAAAAAAAAATTAAAAATTAAAAAAAAAAATTTTTTTAATTAATTAAATTTTTTTTTTTAATTTTCAAAATCCAAAAAATGTTTCTTATTTTCTTTATTTGAGAAAATTCTTTTTCGTTTCTTTACTGTTTCTATATTTACAAATCGATTAAAAATTCCTGTACTAAAAAAGTATTTTCATGAAATTTCCACAGTGAGAGAAGGTAAATAAATACTCAAATATAAGTGAAATAAAAAAAAGAACAACATGAAAAACTGGCATACCTTTGCAAAAAAAACGAAATCTTGATGTTATAAAGTACTCAGAGGGTTATGCAAATAATTGTATATAAATACCTTTGCCTACTTCACGGCGCTAATCACTCATTCACTGCACCACTACATATTATTATTAACATACTTACATATTTGCAAGCTTTATATTTTTAGTTGTGTTTATGATTTTCTTTAACCCTGCACGCTACGCCGTTACACCCACCATCTTGCATTCACTGTTGCCGCTGCCGAAATTCGTTGAATATTAATAAATTTGTTCGTGTCCACCGAATCAACAACAATAACATTGTGACAAAAAAATTGTTTACGTACTTTTTCCCAGGTTTGTGCATATTTACTAAGCCTGCAAGTGAAGTAAAAAGGAACTGCACACTCAGAATTTTTAATTGATGCTCAAAATCCGAAGTTGGCGTCGAAAAGCCAATTTTTACATGTACGCGTTTTGGAAGTTGTACACTCTTGGACAATACGAGTAAAATAGGTGTGTGACATTTTGACCAGTTTTGGCTATTTTACTGTGGTTTTTTTAGTGTTTATTAATTTTTTATAAAAATTTAACTGTAGCATGTACCCCAAAAACCATATAAAAATTTGTTTAAACTTTGTGCAAAAACTATGAAACTATTTTTTTGCATATTTTTTGGTATGCAATTTTCTAGCCCATGCAATTTCAGTCTAATAAGTACAAGTTGCATGTGGCTACGAAATACCGTTGATTTTTAAGCCATTTTTTTTTTTTTTTTTTTTTTTTTCAAAGTATGTTCGTCAATTTTTTTATATGGAAGGAAATGGCCAGCAGCGTCACCAAAAAAATTCTCAAAATTCACCGATCTTTTGTAGTACACTTCGATTTTTTTTTACTAAAGGGTGGTTAAGTTTCAAGGCCCGGTGTTCATTTTGAATAAAATATAATTTTTTTAGGAAATTATTATCATTTCTCTTTATTATGATAATATTGGTAAGGCTCAATTACGCATGCAACAAAATATCGGCCAAATGGCTGCCGCGACTTCGGCGGCACACCTCCATCCGATGGTCCAAATTTTCGATGACGCTGAGGCATAATTGAGGTTCTATGCCGTAAATGTCCCGAATTATTTCATCCTTTAGCTCTTGAATTGTTGCTGGCTTATCGACGTGCACCTTTTCTTTCTCAACGGTGTCAAATCACATGATCTTGGCTGCCAATTGACATCGCCGCGACGTGAGATTATTCAGCCATAAAATTTTTCGCGCAAAAGAGCCATTGTTTCGTTGTTGAATCCACATATCGTCCACATCCATATCTTCCAATTCGGGCCATCAAAAGTTCGTTATCATCTCACGATAGCGAACACTATTCACAGTAACTGCTTGACCGGCCTCATTTTGGAAAAAATACGGCCCAATGATGCCGCCGGCCTATAAACCGCGCCAAACAGTCACTCTTTGTGGGTGCATTGGTTTTTCGGCAATCACTCTTGGATTATCATTCGCCCAAATGCGGCAATTCTGCTTATTAACGAATCTACTGAAGTGAAAATGTGCTTCATCACTGAAGATGATTTTCTTCGAAAATTGGTCATTCACATGCCACTGTTGCCTGAATAACTTTAACACGTTGTTCGATTGTGTATCTTTCCATGTTTGAAATTGAAAAATGTCGAATGAAATGCAGAAAAAAACTTGACGTTTGGGTGTGGTTCACATTCAACATCGGCCCTTGAAATTTAACCACCCTTTAGAATTGAATGGGCTATAAAAGTGTATACAAAAAAATTCTGATTAAAATTTCAAAAATTTAAAAGAAGTTAAAATTTTCGTATAATTTGCAGAATTGTTTCCCAAAGTTTAGGATAAAGTTTTATATGGTTTTCGTTGCATAATGAATACAACTTTTATAGAAAATTAATGAACACTAAATAAATAGCAGTAAAATAACCCAAACTAAAAATTTCAAATTCATACGCCTATTTTATTGTCCTCGAGTGTATGTATGTGTAGTTCAAAAATATACATTTAACAGCATAAAATAATTTTTGTACAAGGTGGCACCAAGTTAATCGTACGTCAATCATATTTGACGCTTGTGAATCAGGCAGCTCTAGCATACAAACAGACAAGCAAACTAATTCAAAAACAAGATAGGATGTTTAATTTTGCGCCACTTTATAAATATATGAAAAGTTGGATTTTTCGAACCTAAATCCAGATTTTGATGGTAAATCCAAAATTTCGAGTATGCATTTTTTTCTACTCGGCTAAACCTACAGTTTTATGTGCATAACTGTAACAGAGGTGAATGCAATAAAACTAATGCTATTTATGTGTTATGTGACTAACTAACTATGTGACCCACAGTTTGAGGGTCTGGAGGATTTCTCAAAAATAAATCCTCCTGCGCTGCGTAGGTTTGCTAAAAGCGTTGACATCTTACGGGTTAACCAAACCTAACCTATGTGTTAGGCTCGAGACTTTTCAACCTATGTGTTATGTCTAAAGAAACTATATTTTCGCTGTCACGCAGTGTAATTGATCTAAAAAAATCGACTTGCCTTTTAGAATTCTGGATGTTAGGATCCTTTCTATCGAGCCTTAACAGCTGTAAGCTACCGATTTTCCGCGTGCATAATTTTGATAAGTAAAAATCGTCATTTGAACCACTGTGCGGCAACAAACTATGTTCACTACAATCAGGAGAAAAAATGTTGAACTGACGCAGCGTACTGGCTTATTAAAGCACTTAAAAGCTCACCTCTCGCATTGTTTTAGTTAATAAATCTCCAGCTGCTTTGAATGAAGGAAAGTTTGTATATATATAAATATGTTGATAACTCATAACACACAACGCACACTGAAATTGTTGCATCACACAGCTTTTTTTCGCACATAGTTCAGCTAAACCCCCTTCCACAAAAATCAAAAAAAAAAAAAAACCAAGCAAAATCATTTATACTGTACAGAAAAGCCAATTGTAAAATATTCATAGAAGAAAAAAAACAAAGAAAACAACTATAATCTTTTTTGTATAAAACGTCGCGTCTAAACGAATGAAACCAGGCCAATTCAGAATTGTGTTGCTATCAATAACCAAGAAAGTAGAATTGTTCCTGTTCTGTCGATTGTCATGTTCCTCTAGCTGTGTTAGTTTTATACCTTAAACAGTGCTTGCATTTGATGCCCAAGGAGATGACGAAGAGAGCTCTCTACCACATCTGGATCATGGTTTCACCTCGAAGTTGCCACCCGGCTACTTGACACATGGTTTGCCTACGGTCAAGGATGTGGCACCCGCCATCACGCCATTGGAGCAAAAGAAGGAGCAGGAGGAGAAAAAAGAGAGTGAGTGCAAATCCTTTGACACGAAATGGTCATTTAATATATTACAATTTTCATTTTTATATTATTTCTATCTCTCTCTCTCTCTCTCTCTCTGTAGTTAAGGAACTTTCGGAGGAGCAAAAACAGATGATCATACTTTCCGAGGACTTCCAACGTTTTGTGCTACGCGCAGGTCGTGTTGTTGAACGTGCGCTCTCCGAGAATGTTGACATTTATACGGATTATATTGGCGCTGGCGATAATGAAGACAACAATGATGAGCGCTCACATGCTCGCCTCTCGTTGAATCGCATTTTCTACGATGAACGTTGGTCGAAAAATCGTTGCATCACCTGTATGGATTGGTCTACACATTTTCCGGAATTGGTGGCCGCTTCATATCACAATAACGAGGAGAGTCCTAACGAACCCGATGGCGTTGTTATGGTTTGGAATACTAAATTTAAAAAGCAAACGCCTGAAGATATTTTCCATTGTCAAAGCGCCGTCATGTCGACGTGTTTTGCTAAATTCAATCCTAATCTGATATTAGGTGGTACATATTCGGGACAAATTGTGCTATGGGATAATCGTGTGCAAAAACGTACACCAATGCAACGCACACCATTGAGCGCTGCTGCACACACTCACCCGGTGTATTGTTTGCAGGTGGTTGGCTCACAAAATGCTCACAATGTTATCTCGATCTCTTCGGATGGCAAATTGTGCTCTTGGAGTTTGGATATGTTGTCGCATCCTCAAGACACTTTGGAGTTACAACAGCAGCGTCCATCGAAATCGATTGCAGTTACTTGTATGGCTTTTCCGGCGAATGAAATTAATAATTTGGTGATGGGCAGTGAGGATGGTTACGTCTACTCAGGTAAGGAACAATGTGCGCTTTGTACAGTTATTCATTTTAAATAAGTAAATAGCATTTATAAGGCTCGCAATTTATTTCTGCAATAACAATTTTAAAGTTTCAAGCACCACAGCTCATTATTAAATCAATTATGTTGTAAAAGCTTGACGGACTCGAGTGTTTGTAAAATGTGAAAACGCGTAAACAATTGTTGTTATTGTAATGATTTAAAACTCTGCCCTTGCATTTTTGCGGAATGCCGCTCAGATGTCAGTCCCCTTAGGTAGGTAGGTACTTTAGATAGCAAGAATACACTTCAAGTAGCACTTTCATGCCGTCCATCCACAGCCATCCAATGCTGTTGATGTGGTGGAGGAGAGAAAAGGGGTCTAGGCTGAAGAATTTCCTCAAACCATCCCCAAAGGGCACGATAAGGAATCTCAAGCGCCTAGCCACCAGAGCCAGAAATTTGCAGAGAAAGTGCTCAACAGCCTCTTTCTCTGCTGGATCCCCACAACTGCTGCAATAGGGGTTGTACGGAAGTCCAAGCTCCTCCGCATGATTACCGATCACCAAATGACCAGTGAACACCGCAGTGAGTTTGGAAATTGAACGGCGGGGAACTCCCATCACCTTAATCACATACAAATCCGGGTCGTTCCGGTAAAGTAGAACTAACCCTAACACCTAACAGAGTGCGTACGACATTTGAGAACAACTTGAGAGTAAAACTAATTAGCTTTGATTTTGAACAAAATTTTATGAAACTTCACTAATTTTTTACACAACGTTAACTTATTATACAGGGTTGGCCATATTAAACTGACCCATGTGATTATTAAAAAAATATGGAAAAAGATACATTTTTTTGTGTTTCATTGTGAAAAACATTTAATTTAGTTCAAGGAGATTCGTTTACATCACTTTTTGAATATGATATCGCGCAAGTGGTCGCCCTTAGCTCGTATAGCGTAATGTGCCCGTTTTTCGGCGTTTTCCATAGTTTTGGCCAGCGTCTCGGCCGATATGGCGGCTATTTCCCGTCGGATATTGGCCTTAAGTGCGCCTAGTGTCTTTGGCTTGTTGACGTAAACCTTAGATTTCATATTACAGTAAAAAGTTATAGGGTTACTCAATGGGTCAGTTTAATATGGCCAACCCTGTATATCTCGGCCTCGGTAGTCTAGCGTAAGTGCACTAGCTTGCCATCCCAGACGTTTTGGGTGCGAATACCACGCAAACCACGCTCCTCGCACTTTTCCAAACTTATCTACTTTTCTAGTTTCTAAAAAAAAAATCATTCCTCAACCCCAAAAACCGTATCCTTCCAATCCTTATTACGGCACAAAAGTCAGCGCATTACTCGCATTGGGACTGCTAAAACAAGCAAAAAACAAAGAAAAAGACGCAGTTACACATTGTATCAGTGGCATCAGCAAGAGGAAGGTAATAGCGCAGACACACCAAAATTTAGCGAAGTCCTGACCCAACTGTGCGATGATCCTTCTGACAGATAAATGTGAAACACAGATGGCGCGCTAAACAGGTAGAAGGCGTTGTTCCACGGCAGATGGGCATTCCCACTATTTAGGACTGGTAATGGCAGGCTAATCACCTACCCTTGCCAGAAAGCAAAATAGATTATTGAAACCAACGCAAGACTGAGTCTTGTCGACGCCCTATGCCCCCGAGTGGAGTGAGCAAGGAAAAAAATTATCTAAAATTATGCAATTAAATTTTAATTAGCTGCAATGAACTCCTCCAACTCGACGGATAAGACCCTCAGAAACATTAAGCTCCCTCTCAAGGGCCCTCATAGATTTTTGAAGGGTCCTCGTCTATGATCGTTTGCACTTGTCGGTGTGATTTGCATATACTAAATCTACGATAAGTGCATGCCTCTTCAGTTCTTGAATTAAGTTGCAGTCCTCCATGTCTTATGTAAAAAAGAGCAAAAATAAAAATAATGACTTCAGGAAGTTATAGTCACATATATGCATGTCCTCAACTACCGTATGCACCCAGTATATGGGTGAACCATCGGCTCGTGGCATAAAGCCCGAAACCATTATGTTTATAGGATAGGCTATTGCAGGATCGGCCGAAACAGTTCCCTGAATGAAGTTCAAATCGAAAATCATTAAGAACTATTAAACTGTATGTTGTAATACCATATTTGTACGAAAACCTGTCGATGAGCCACCCTGTTTATACTAAAAAAATTCTGAATAACGGAATCGAAAGAGGAATCGCTTTAGATTCATCCGTCGCTTCGTGAAATGTTTGAAATAGGACAAAAACCAGCCCCCAGTCCAATATAACAAAAAATTTAATTTCTATTCACGTCCTACCATGATTTATTTCGTGTTTAGCTTAGTTTCTTCTCAAATTTGTGGTGTGCGTCTTGATGTTATTCAACAAATGCAGATACCTAAAGTTGTATGTCACCTCCGAACGGACAGAAATACACACGAAAGTTTGCCTTTACTTACCCAGAGAATGGGTGTGCAAACACATGACTTCTGCAGAAGTTGTCTAGACGAGGAAGAGACGATCCCGCACCTTCTGTGTCACTGTCTTTAACGAATTAGAAGACCTCGGTTCTGTCAAAATTAAGGATCTTGCGAAATTTCTGAATAGTACACATTGGTTTCAGGAGGGATAAGGGATAGTGCCCCACGCGGCATCACAATGGGCCAAGAGCCTGAGTGTGTCCTGCAATGGACAACTGCTTCAACCTGGCCTAACCTAACAGTAACAGAGGCGCACATCACACATTTCACCTGGAAAATAAAATCAACTTGACAAATATTTGATTTGGCGGTGTTTATAATTTTTTCATTTGATACAATTTTTTTTATTTTTTTTTTTATTACATTTTTTTTTTTAATTTTTGTTTTTTATTAAATTTGTATTTATTAAACAAAAATAAAGGATATAATTAAATTTTATTTTTTTTATTAAATTTTACATTTTATTTACATTTCACCTGGAAAATAAAATCAACTTGACAAATATTTGATTTGGCGGTGTTTATAATTTTTTCATTTGATTAAATTTTTTTTATTTTTTTTTATTACATTTTTTTTTTTTAATTTTTGTTTTTTATTAAATTTGTATTTATTAAAAAAAAGAAAGGATATTATTAAATTTTATTTTTTTTATTAAATTTTACATTTTATTTACATTTCACCTGGAAAATAAAATCAACTTGACAAATATTTGATTTGGCGGTGTTTACATTTTTTCATTTGATTAAATTTTTTTAATTTTTTTTTTATTAAATTTTTATTATTTTTTGTTTTTTATTAAATTTGTATTTATTAAAGAAAAAGAAGGATATAATTAAATTTAATTTTTTTTATTAAATTTTACATTTTGTTTACATTTCACCTGGAAAATAAAATCAACTTGACAAATATTTGATTTGGCGGTGTTTATAATTTTTTCATTTGATTAAATTTTTTTTATTTTTTTTATATTAATTTTTTTTTTATTTTTTGTTTTTTATTAAATTTGTATTTATTAAAAAAAAGAAAGGATATAATTAATTTAATTTTTTTTTTTTTAATTTTACATTTTATTTACATTTCACCTGGAAAATAAAATCAACTTGACAAATATTTGATTTGGCGGTGTTTATAATTTTTTTATATGATTAAATTTTTTTTATCTTTTCGTTATTTATTAAAAAAAATAATTGTATTAAATTTTATTTTTTATTTGTTTTATGGTTATAATTTTTTTTATTTTAAAATTCTTTTTTATTTTTTAATTAATACTTCAATTTTTTTATTAAATTTTAATTTAATTTTTAAATTAATATTTTTTTACTAAATTTTGAATTAATCGCTTCCAATTTTTTCGCTCCAGCTTGTCGTCATGGTTCACGCACTGGCGTAAATGATGTCTTCGAAAAGCACTTGGGCCCAGTAACAGGAATCTCTACACACTACAATCAATCGTCACCTGACTTTGGCCATCTTTTCTTAACTTCCTCTATTGATTGGACTATTAAGTTGTGGTCTCTGAAGGTGAGTCACAAAAATATGCTATTTTTTTACTATTCAATAACAATAACTTCCATACCGTTTTATTTCAGGACACTAAACCTCTGTATTCCTTTGAAGATAACTCTGATTACGTCATGGATGTCGCATGGTCGCCCATTCATCCTGCACTTTTTGCTGCTGTCGATGGTAGTGGTCGCCTTGATTTGTGGAATCTTAATCAGGATACCGAAGTACCCACAGCATCAGTTTTGGTTGAAGGTGCGCCAGCACTTAATCGTGTCTCGTGGACTCCGTCAGGTCTGCATGTGACCATCGGCGACGATACGGGCAAACTGTATGTTTACGATGTCACTGATCACCTGGCGCAGCCATCACGTGATGAATGGTCGCGTTTTAATGCGACACTCAATGAGCTCAAAATGAATCAAAGCGATGATGTTTAAATCAAATGCGCATTCGCAATTAAACGATAATTTAATTTAAAAAGACTTCATTGATATTCTACAACTATGGCAACTTAATATAAAGAAACAGGAATAAGCACTCCACTGTGTTTGAAAGCCTCAGCTGCAATGTCAAAGGCAAAATCGTTAGTAATTCATTAGATGAGCAAATATAATTTGTATTTTGTACAACTCTAAGTTAAAAGGTTTTATATTGTATAAACTTAAAACATCAAAGGCCTATTTTGTTTCTAATTGTAAGATGCTCGCACTGTTATGAAAATAAGAAGTGCTGGATGCAACTTGCGCTAAGTATTAATTGACTTAATTTTTCTACTGTTTCAATAAAATTGTGCTTTAGGGCAAGCACCCTCTATTAGTATTCTCAAATTTAAATAAATCTTTATTCGATTCTGTTAAATCTTCTATATGTATTTATTTATGTTACTACAAGTATTTTGCTTTGTTGAAATAGGGACTGCTACTTAAATGTCAGAAAAGTGCAGATGTTTATGAGTAGGTGTATGTGCTGCTTGTACGAGAGATCACTAAGTGAGAACGAAGATAAATCTAACAACATAAATACTTACATATGTATACATATATAAAGATTTATTGAGATATAATAATATATGAATAATGAAACTAAAATTAACGATTTGTTTTTATTTCTATAAAGTCAAAATTTCGTATATTCTGTCAATTTTCAGGAATGGCCAATGCGATTCTTGCAAAGAAAATCAAGGTACCATTAAAAGAGACAATAATGAGTTTCACCTATCTAAGCAGGACTATATCGGTGCATATACGCCAAATCAAAAGATTTGCTGGTAGCTCTCCTCTTTGATCGGATATCAATTTTCAGTTTCGTTATGTTGTTGCGTACATTTTTTTATAACCTACGATTCTTTTTTCTTTTTTTTGTATGTAGATACAGTCTGTCTAATAAAAGATACAATCTGTCTTTAGTACTAACCTTAAAAAGACAGCTGTTAAAATTTCATGATATTCTATTCATTAGTTCGTGAGTTATTGTGCTAAGAGCGACGCTACTTTTGTTATTTTCAAAACAATGGATCAAAACGTAGTTTGTGTTTGTGCTTCTTGATGGGGAAAAATACCGTTCAAGCGAAGCAATGGCTTGAAAAGTATTATGGGGAATCCACCCCATCAGAAACAACAATGATTTGCTGACTTCAAACGGTCGTAGAGACACCGATGAGACGGGAACACCAGAAAATATCAAAAAAATCTACAAAATCGTTATGAATGATCGAAAAGTGAAGTTGCGAGAGTTAGCTCACATCGTAAAGATATCAAAAGAACGTGTAGGCTTTATATTGCATGAGCGTTTAACTGTGGGATAGCTCTCTTCGAAGTAGGTGCCGCGTTTGCTCACTGTTGTCCAAAAACACTGTCACAAGTCGATCAAAACAATGGCAAAACAACATTAATTGAACTTCGAATTGCTTCCACATCCAGCGTATACGCTAGATTTGGCTCCAGCGACTACTGGCTTTTCGCAGACCTAAAAAAATGCTCGGCGGTAAGAAATTTCGCTCGAATGAAAAGATTATCACTGAAACTGAGGCCTTTTTTGAGGCAAAAGATAAATCGTTCTACAAAAGTGGTATTGCAATGTTAGAGCGGCGCTGGAATGATTGCGTTGTCCTTGATGGAAATTACGTTGATGATTAAAGCTAATTTTGAACAATAAAAAAGAATTATCTTCGTTAGGCCCGGGACTTTTCCGCCCATGTGTTATTTGACCAATTGGATTCTAACAAACTGCATTGCATGGGCTTATAATATTTATTATGTACATATATATATATATATAATCGGCGCGTACACCCTTTTTGGGTGTTTGACCGAGCTCCTCCTCCTATTTGTGGTGTGTGTCTTGTTCCTCAATATCCTCCTGTTGGGGAAGCTTCAGGAAGTCGGTCAGTGTTCTCTCATAAGTGTTGTCTCTGCTTAACAATTTGTTCAGACGAATTGCTCCACTGCTTGCCGTTACTTTGACACGCAAGTCGTACGAAAGGAAGTTAAGTATTGCCTAATGGCTAGCGGTATTTACGCGAGCCACAGTCATAGTTTGTGTTTTTAAAATTACCGGGTACTTTTTCCCCCGGGCCCGGAGTTTTCAGAGGGCCTCGGACTCGAGGGTAATTCCAAGAAATTTCCTGCTTGAAAAAATATAGTAAATAATACTTCTACCAGAGTTCCGTCGCAGACTTTTTTTGGTGTCACCATATCGAATGTTATGAACACGATTACGAAGTATAAATATAATATGGTGATACAAAAGTGTATATTATTGATCGTTCAGCGCTTTATCAAGGATCAAAGACTACCATCGTTCTTGTTCAACTCAGAGTCGAGTAACAGGATTGGCAACTTTGTATTTGGAATCTGAGTTAGCAAGGAAACTCGACTTCGATGATATTATAAGAGCTTTTGCCTCAGCTAAAGCAAGAAAAGCAAAATTCTAAGCATCGTGGCAGTCATTTTCAAATATTTGTAAGGCTCACAAAATGAATAAAAAAGTTTAACTTTTTTCAGCTGCGCTTTTTATTTCAAATCTGCTGAAGAGTTATCTAAAATTCATTTTAATCAATATTTCATAATTAATTCTATCAAAAATTTTATCAATGAGTTTTTCAATGTTTAAATGTTATATCACTATAACATAATACGCATTTTGATAAATAAAAAAAATTTGAAGGAGCCCGCATCTCCAGTTTCCCCCAGGGCCCGAATACTCTCTCCACGGCCCTGGTCTGGATATACATATAAAGACTGATAAAGATATAAATACCGATTACACCCGAATTTGGTCCCATATACTTATTATAAATAGATTAATTTGTGTTCTTCATTGGTAACTGTTGGCAACTTTTGAAACGTAAAGAAGGTGCAGTGAGGGCCCGGAGCAAGAACGATTTTATCGAGAATGACTGCTTTGGAGTAACCTGGAAGGAAATATCACCGGATACCACACAAGAATTTAGTCGGACCGATGCCTAGAAGGCTGCGAACCGTAATTGATGTGAATGAAGAAGGGCTTACAAAGTATACATTTTAAGAGTTTAATTTTTAACATACATATTCTCAGTAGAATCTTTGGCAGCTGTTACAGTGAATTCAATTTCGCTCGAGAATTTCATTAAAATCATAAAAATCCACTACTAAGCTGGTGGATGGGTAAAAGCTACATTTCGTAAAATTTGTGATATTTCCGGTCTTTCTGAGCCCGCTATTAATAATGGTGCGCTATGTAGTCTAAGAGCGTGATTAGGCCATAGGTTATGCTATCAAAAGTTGTTAAAAGCTGAATTATTGCCAATTTTTGATGACGGTCGCACAGCCACCAAAACAATGATTTTATTGCAAACCAAATTTCACGATCGCATAATTTCCCGAAATTCAACTGTTAATTTGCCGCGCCGACTTAGCACCATTGGATAATTTTTTGTTGGACTATGTTAAAGAAAGAGTCTATACGGAGTCTATATCGAAGCGATTGTAGTTTTAAAACTCCAAATCCGTGACGTGATAAACGAAATGGGAAAAAGAGAGTAAAAGTTTTGTTGAAATAATCGACATCCGTATTCATGGTAGTGGTGAACATCTATACGATATCATATTTCATTTATACTAATTCTCAAATCTCTTCTAATACATTAAAAACTTCAATAATCTGCGTTCTTTATGTTGTTTAAAAAAAAAAATCTTGTTGAAAATCCCTTCACAAAGACTTTTGATCTAATGAATTTTTCTTGTCTTATACTTTTTTAAATAGTGCGTTGAACATTACTTTTCCTCAAGTTAATCAAATAAAATTTCGTTTAACTGCATTCAATATTTTCAAATATTTTATAAAATATTCCAGATATTCGAAATACATGCGGTTTACTAATAGTTATGTCCATAATTTTATGTCGTTCAGAATTTTATATGCATCTCATTCAAAGTAATTTATATTATCATCACGTGCGGGCTGCATTTACTTAAGGCCAGGTTACCCTTGATTTGTGTGCTTTTTTAAATAAACTTTATTCATAGTACAAAATATATTTATTAATCAATTTTTTTACATGTGAAAAAACAAATATTAAATTGCTTAAAAAAATTTTTTTTTTTTTTTTTTTCAAATGGTGGCTTTCAAAATGGCTGCTAAATTTTAGCTGATTCGTAGTTGGATGCCATCATATCTCGAAAACGAATTATCTGAAAGTAAAAAATCAAACGGTTTCATCTTCTGTATTGAATTGGTTATAGCCGCAAGCAGAATCACAAACATTTATTGTTATTTAAAAAAGTTATAAACAATTAAAAGTGAAAAAATAGTGGCAAAAAATTCAAAAGTCCGCCATTTTGTTTTTTTTTATTAAAAATATTTGATTCTGCTTGCGGTCATAACCAATTCAATACAGAAGATGAAACCGTTTGATTTTTTACTTTCAGATAATTCGTTTTCGAGATATGATGGCATCCAACTACGAATCAGCTAAAATTAAGCAGCCATTTTGAAAGCCACCATTTGAAAAAAAAAAAAAAAAAAAATTTTTTAAGCAATTTAATATTTGTTTTTTCACATGTAAAAAAATTGATTAATAAATATATTTTGTACTATGAATAAAGTTTATTTAAAAAAGCACACAAATCAAGGGTAACCTGGCCTTAAGGTAAGGAATTTCGGTAATTTCATACCAGCTCTCCACCCAAATATTGAAGAGGCGACTTTCTTATCTACATACAATATGAGACAACATTTCGCAAGTAAAACAACAAACTGAAAGAGTCGACTATCATTTTATTGGTGTGTGTAATAATTGCAGTTTTAATAAGAACGTCCGTGTATGGATGAACGTATATAAATACAAATTTGTTGTATGTAGTTAGTATATGCACTGGCTGAGAGAATAATCACTACTATCATATCTTTCTTATGCATATGAGAGAGAATTCATTCAACTTGCGAGCAGTTCACTGAAAGTGACTAAAATTCAGTCGTTTTAAGACGGTGGAGAAATAAACAATTGGCGAGATATTTACGTAAATTATAATAATTATTTGTTGTATACCTTAAATAATTTATATGAGTATATGGAAATTAAAATAATAAATATATAAACATAATACAAATATTGTTAAACATAAAAAACCTCATTCCAATTAGTACAATGGATTACACTGTGAGTAATAAAGTAGTATTTTTAAAGCTTAATTCTATGCTAATATTGATTTTATATCCAACATATTTCGCGTATGGTATGCGTCATCGCATTAGCCAACTCCCACTGTAGTGCCCGCCGCCCCATTCGATGCCTCCGCAGATGCACAGGCGTTACGAGCCGCCATGAAAGGTTTCGGAACGGATGAGGAGGAAATCATCAACTTACTCACTGCTCGTTCGAATGCACAGAGACAACAAATTAAGGCACAGTTTGAGACGGAATTCGGGCGTGACTTAACCGATGACTTAAAGAGTGAATTGGGTGGTACATTTGAAGACGTCATTGTTGCTTTAATGACGCCGCCCGTTGAGTATTTATGTAAGCAGCTGCATGAGGCAATGGCCGGCATTGGTACAGATGAGACAACACTTGTCGAAATACTTTGCACAAAAACCAATGAGGAAATGCACGAAATTGTTGCAGCTTATGAAGCAAAATACGACCGCCCCTTAGCGGAGCAAATGTGTAGTGAAACATCTGGCTTCTTTCGACGTCTATTGACATTAATTGTGACAGGCGTGCGTGATCCAGTGGGTACTGTGGATCCAAATAAAGCGCGCGAGGATGCAGAAGCGCTTTATGCGGCAGGTGAAGCAAAGCTCGGCACCGACGAGGAGGTCTTCAATCGCATTATGACACATAGCAGTTTCGCACAATTACGGCTCATCTTCGACGAATACAAAGAACTCTCGGGTCAGACTATTGAACAAGCGATCAAGCATGAAATGGATGGAGGGCTGCACGATGCAATGATTGCAATTGGTAAGTGGAAAATTGTTAAATGCTTTAGTCATCTATGAGTTAAATCTTTTTTATGTTCATCTACTTGTTGGCTTTACATCAATGAATTGCGGACTATTTTAAATGCATATGTAGTTGAATGCGTGCAATCACCGGCCGCCTTTTTCGCGAATCGCATTTACCAAGCCATGGATGGTGCCGGCACAAACGATGCTACTCTCATTCGCATAATTGTCAGTCGTTCTGAAATTGATTTGGGTACCATTAAAGATGAATTTGAGCGCATTTACAATCGCACCTTGTACAGTGCCGTTGTGGTAAGTAAATCCTCACCAATGATGCCACACCATTTAATATCTAGTTCCAGGAAGTGTACTCAATTAAATTGCTATAAGAAGTGAACATTTCTAAGTACTTAGATCTGATGATCCATTATATACTTTTTTACAATGTTATGTTGCTCTAACAGAATTCCGGTAGGAAATTTCGCCATACAAAAACCTAATTAGTTCCAATTTGTTATTTGTGTGGTGAAAGACGCAAGTGACGATTTTTTTTTTTAGAACAACCGTTCAGGAAAACAGCTACTCGGCTTTATACCTTCGATACAGATAAGCCTACCCTGTGCAGATTTGAATGCAGCCGAATATTAAAACGATTGCAAAACTCTAGCAAACTCACAGGGCTCTTATTAGCACTTAACGCAAGTCTGAGTCCCAAGTAAAATAGTAGTAAAATGTTTTACGGTGTCAGTCTCGTTTTTATTACACCTCGTTTTTTAGACAATTGTTTTAAGCTTAGTGGACTGAGTTACACTCGAAAAAAGAAAGTGGCTAGTATGGGTTTCTGTGCACTGAGCTGTAAAAGTTCGATACCAATGAGCCATTATCCCACCGTATTGCAAGCGCAGATACATGGCATATAAGTAAAACTTCTACTTCGAATAGCATCTGTATTTTGCCAGACAGACAGGCTGCCCTATGTGCGCCGCAGTCTCAAACTATCTAAAAACGTTGAGGAATGCTTCACTGACCTCAATAATCTGGCAGCAAGGAACACCATCTTGTTGGTTAAGAAGATAATGACGGCAACGAACAGGCAGACTGCCTAGCGAAATTAGGTGCTACATAAAAATTTTATGAACTAGAATCTTTCTGCGAGCTTAAGAAAACCCACTTAGGGAAATTGTCTACGACTGGGACAACACGGAATTCATACTACACTGGATGGAATGTCGAGGACAGGGGTAGGCAAAACAATTTATCAAGTACGCTCTTAAATATAAATAGAGAGAACCTTAGGAACTCTCGCTGAATATTACATTGTAATCTATGTTATAGTTCAGGTAGGACTAGCAGAGTCAAGAGTCTGTCGCTTATATGAACTGGGCGAAGAACTACCGGAACACATACTCTACGAACGCGCAGCTCTCGTAAGAAGAAAACTTATTTAACCGGGTATTGTGGCCCTGATCTATTGGTTATATGGAACAAAAGCACGAGGAAGTACTGAAATTCATGAGAAGCCCTACACTATAGACTCGCGGTCAAGCACCAATGGTGGCAGTGGGCTATGGCCCAATGAATAACTAGACTGGACTGGAACTTTTATTTGCTTACTTATTTAAAAGTTTTTCTAAATAATTATTTAATGAGATGGTTGTCACAATGATAAGAGGTAGGCCACCTTGACGGGATTTCTAAATTCGTTCATTGTGACGCCATTGAATGGCGAAAGAGGTACGGGATAGAAGAGTAGCTAAGGAATCTACATAGAATAGGGCACACTCCTTAACCCTGCAGTAGTCGCGCGGTCTACATATGTAATCCACCATTGTTAAATTTTAAATTTTTTGAAAATCGTGCATCGATTTCATCGGAGATTTTTGCTACTTGTCACTAACAAATAGAGAGTCACTCTCAGTGTTCCGCTGTTAATTGTCGCATGTGGTTGTGTCGCTAGAGGTTCGTGAAATTCATGGTCTACGTATGTATGCCGCGCGACCGATTACGTAAGTATTTTAAATTAGGTTTTATGCTAATAGCTAGTTATACTTTGTAAATAAAAGTGGACTTTTGGCATAATTTTTCATTTTACAATTTTGTGGAACTTTTCTTATAATATTTACATATATATGCTACTCTGCTGAAATGACTTTGGACAAACAACTCTTGTCCTTCAGAGGGCGTTGTTCTTTCCGGCAGTATATTCCAAATAAATCTGCTAAGTATGGACTGAAAGTTTTTGCACTTGTAGATGTTCATTACCCATACACCTATAACTTGGAAATTTACGCCGGCCCGAAGGTCCATTTCGGTTAAGCAACGAGAGATTTGATATCGTGATGAGAATGGTGCAACCAATTTTGAATAGACATATCAATATTACTATGGGCAATTGGTTTTCCTCTCTGAAAATAGCAAAGCAATTACACTGTGGTACAAAAAAAAAAGTTGCAAAAAAACTTTGGATCGGACATGGTGGGGGTTGTAGCTTATGAAAAACTGAAAAGAATGGTATAGGAGAAATTTCCAATACACCCTCAAAATCTCATTTTATGGCCATAAAACCGTTTTTCAGTAGGTTGATATGAACAATCCCTCCTAACTTCGCCAATTTCCATCCGATTTCGAATTTGCTTTTTTAGTTCGAAAGAACAAAAACAAGCCTTTTTGACAGTGTGCTAACATTTTTTCTGAAATGACAACTGATGAGACTGTAGGCGGAAGTATTTGGAATTTTTTTATTTTTTCTCTATTTTTTCGACTTTGACATAATTTTTACGATATTATCCGATATTGAGGATTTTTTTTAGTACCCTACTGTGTTAGTAAATTTAATTTTGCGTCGAATGAGCTATATTTGACTGTAATTGAATTAAAATTAATAGAGTTGTGTGGGTTTTAAGATTTTTTCTTTTTTTTTACTACGAGATTTGGTATGCGTTTCGAAGCATGAAAATAATAACAAGTGTCATTATAAACGCATAATATTTATTGGAGTATTGTGCAGTGCAGCACTGTACGGTATGGTGCGGTGCAGTACACAACGGCACTGGTTCCAAACTTAAAAATGCATTGGAAACGGCCCTTTGGAGTTTAGTATGGTACGGTACATTTGTCATTTCTTCATCAGTTTTGAATACTTCTCTGTAAGAAATTCGATCATCATCATTCATCTGAAGTCGTCATCAACTAAATTCCATTGCTTAAATCGAGAAGCGAGCGTTTCAGATTGTCTTCCCGATAGAAGTATGTAAATCACGAGAAAGATCCTGAAAATCTGAATTTGATACAATGTCTCGTTCTGAAAGCTTAGAACCAGACGGAAAGTACTCTTCATCATCAGGTTTATTGTTATCAGTTTGATCATCATCAGCAATGAGTTGAACTTCCTTCAGTTCATGACCTGCAGTTGAGTCAATCATATCGTCCAAGACTACGGGGTTCTTAAGAGTTGCAACATCAGCATATTTTATGTGCTTTCGAGTTTTATAATGATGACCGTTTACGTCCGTTTTACAAAAATAACAATCATCTGGTTTATGATAAGGCTGATGATGCCATATCATCGGAGAATATTGAGAAATTTGACGTTTTGATTTATATCTTATGAATACAACAAACAAACAATAAAACTTTGACGTTTTAATAAGGTTAACTTATAATAACAAACTTCTTTTGTTAATCAATGTACAGTGTGAACTTTGGTAGACTTGGGAGCTTTTTCATATTTCTATTGAAAAAAATGTGCTATAATATGTCAGATATTTTCGTAAGTTCTAACCAGTTCTGTTGTATGCAGTACAGTGTACTCTTATGTATACATATACACTCCAATAAATATTACGTATCTATAATAACGCATCAAAACACGTCCTTATTCCCATTTAGCGTAAGCTATACCTACATACCAAATTAGTAAAAAAAAAAATTAAATCTTAAAACTCACACAACTCTATTAATTTTAATTCAATTACAGTCAAATATAGCTCATTCGACGCAAAATTAAATTTACTAACACAGTAGGGTACAAAAAAAAATCCTCAATATCGGATAATATCGTAAAAATTATGCCAAAGTTCAAAAAATAGAGAAAAAATAAAAAAATTCCAAATACTTCCGCCTACAGTCTCATCAGTTGTCATTTCAGAAAAAATGTTAACACACTGTCAAAAAGGCTTGTTTTTGTTCTTTGGACTAAAAAAGCAAATTCGAAATCGGATGGAAATTGGCGAAGTTAGGAGTTATTCTTCACATCAACCTACTGAAAAACGGTTTTATGGCCATAAAATGAGATTTTGGGGGTGTATTGGAAATTTCTCCTACACCATTCTTTTCAGTTTTTCATAAGCTACAACCCTCACCATGTCCGATCCAAAGTTTTTTCGCAACTTTTTTTTTTGTACCACAGTGTTATTTGATAATGGAATTACAATGGTTGCTACCGTTTGAAAAGATAAAAGAGAAGTTCCCCGGGAATTTAGAATAGCTAGAGGCAATCCAATATGCTCCTCAAAATTTGGATTTCACTCTCCATATACTCTGGTTTCTTATGTACTAAAAGCCAACAAAATGGTAATAGCTATGTCTACAATTCACAACGATACAGCGATTGATTCTGACACCGGAGATCAACGAAAGCCGGAAATAATAACATACTATAATCGCACTAAAAATGTCGTTGATCTGGTTGACAAGATGTGTTCTCTTTATGACGTATCTATGAATTTGAGAAGGTGGCCGCTGAAGTTCTATAATCTTGCAAACCTCAGTGCTCTCAACGCATTATGCATTTACACTGCAAACAGTAACAATGAATCTGTCAAAAAGCGTGATGTTCTCATAGACTTAGCCTTGTCTTGGAAGAAACCACTGGCTCACCAAAGATTAACACTTACCACGCTACCTAGAACACTGACATTTAAAATAAAAGACTTCCTGGATCTTCCACAAGTTGTAACTCATCAAGGTCCAACGCATAATAACTACGTCGGTCGTTGCTACGATTTTGGAAGGGCCCGTTATAAAAGCTCCGGTAAAGTGTGTAACGCTTGCAATAAACGCATTTGTCCTGATCATTCCAAGACTATAGGTTCGTCATGTTTCGAAAACAATTAAAACATCTCAATTATCTTCTGGTTATTTTATATATATTTTATACTTTTGTGAAGTATCTTAATTTTTTGTTAAAAAATGAAGTTTTGGTTTTTATTTATTTTATGTAAGAACAGAAAGTTTATTTATGTTATTTTTGATTAATATTAATAAATTAAACAATAACAAGAATATTTAAAACAAAAGCAATGGAAGAATTAAATATTTATCTTTTGTATTTTTAATTTTAAAATGGATTACATATGTAGACCGCGCGACCAATTACGCCAGTTTCAGGGGCGCGACTACTGTAGGGTTAAGCACAAACACTTCTTGAAACTTGATAAAATGGTGTGGTTCAAGTACATATTTGTCATTTAGTCGACCTCTAAAATATTATACATAAATATGTTTTTCCTTTCGTTTTCCTTTCGTTTTCCATACTTTTTTATTGTTGTGTTGTTTGTTGATTGTACCGCTATATAGGATGTAAGTATTCGACCAACTAAAATAATTATCGATTGTAATGTAACCGAAATCCTTAATTCTAACACCTCGTGCCGTCTAAAAAATTCACTTGTTGCATGCAACCGCTTTTATATTTAAATACTAAAATATAAAAATTAAAATAGAATTTGGTAAATAAAAAAATTTTAAAATTTCATGTGAATTGGCTTTTGACCATATATTTACTTATACATTAGGCCGGAGCGATTTTTATGAAATTCAAATTTTCGATACGATGCCTTCAAAATTGTGTAATTTCAACGACGCCAAATCGCCCCGGCCTAATATATGTATGTATATACACACACATACATTCGTATAATTTTACTTCATTATATTTAAATATTTATTAAAGTTTTCATTTTACAAAAATATTTGCAGTCGGAGACTTCTGGCGACTACAAAAATGCCTTGGCTGCACTTCTGGGTGGAGCTTAAGTGGCGTTGATATTTCTTTAATTTCTTCGATACAAACCGTTTGATGTGTTTTTAGTCAATTGATTTTTATGCAATATTAACAACGCACGTGCATGGTAACTTATACAAGTACTGTGGACGCTAAATATATTTATTAATGTAGACAAACTTGACACTTAAAACTATAAACTAGTAACGTTGTAATTTTTGTTGCAAATAAAGGCATTTTAACTTTTGTAACTCCAAATGTTTTATTATGAGTAGAGATCGACCGAACTTTGGCTTCCGTGACGTTCAGCTTTACGGTAACTTACAAAAGTACAAGGAGCCGCAAAATCAATCACCCCATCGGAAGATTTATAATTTTTGCATATGACGTCGTACATAATCATGTTTGACACTTGTGAACTAGGCAGCTGCAGTATAAAATAAAATGGAGCGCGTAAAGGTCAAAGTAAAAATTTCCATTACTCAAAACCATTTGTTTTTATTTAGTAAAAAAGTTATTCAAAAACTACATTGGATGATTGATTTTGCACCTCATTGCATATGGAAAATATACGTAATCAATTTTGTATACACACTAACGAAATTAACGCTTCTATAATACATTTTATGCTTTGTTTTATTTCTCTCGTTTAAGTTGAATTTTGAGCTTTAGTGCATTAAGAGACTTAAGGTAGAATTCTAGTTCAAATATTTTTGTAGTCCATTTTAACTCGTTTTATCCCTGTGTTATGAATTTTTCTTATCTTATACTTTTTGAAATAATGCGTTGAATATTACTACTTTTTCTTTTATGGAAGTTAATCAAATAAAAAAAAGTTAATCAATAATTTCAAATACAAATTTTATAAAATATTCCAGATATTCGAAATACATGAGGTCTACTGAATTGAATTTGAAAAGGTCGAGCCAAGGAGCACCAGGAGATTTGGTGGCTCCTAAAACACTCAGGCTAAAAAGCCCATTGTATTTAAAGCTCTGGAAAGGGGGTAGATAGTCAAGGAGGGAGGGAGAAAAGTATCAGAGAAAGAGATAGGAAAGAATAGAGACAGAGATAGAGATAGTTAGTCCTGTGAGAATTTTCCAGATTCTTTGGCAAATCTGTAAATATCCTCCAGTTTTAGAGAACGAATATTACCCATTCCCATGACATCGGAACCCAATACCCGTAGTCGCGCTCTAGCAAAGGCAGGACACTCACAGAGAAAGTGCTCAGTGCTATCCGCCTCCTCCAAGCATGACAGGCATACCGGGTCCTCGATGATTCCAATGGTGGTCATATGCTGACCCCATGGGTTGTGTCCTGTAATGATGCCGACCATCAACCGAATGTCTTTCCTTCTAAGTTTTAGTAGAAAGTTTGACAGTTTTCTGTTCGGACTTGTCACAAAACACTTTGCAGTTCTGCAGCGTTCTAGACCGGACCATCGCTCTTTATGTAGATTGCCTACATAATCGTTGATCCAGTTCTTGATTCCTGCGGGACTGATTCCGATTATTGGCTCTGGCCCCTGTGGGGGCACCGCTGATCCACGGTTGGCCAATTCGTCGGCAATTTCGTTTCCTTGAACACCGGAGTGTCCCGGAACCCATATAAGTACAAGCCTGTTTTGTCTTGCGACAGAATTAAGCTTCTTCTTACATTCTTGAACAATCTTTGAGGTTTGCTTCGCGTTCTCCAGGGCCTTCAATGCAGCCTGACTGTCACTGAAGACTCCAATCTGTTTCCCGCTCCATCTCCTCTCGATTATCCATTCGGCTACTTTTAGGATGGCAAAAACTTCTGTTTGGAAAACAGTTGCCATTCCCCCCATAGCGTAGTGATACTTATTACTATCGTTTAAGTACCATCCGGCTCCAGACCCTATTTCAGTCTTGGACCCATCGGTAAAGAAAATATCCGTCAAACCTCCCTGCATGCCTCCTGGATTGCTCCATTGCTCACGCAATGGAAATCTGACATCAAATTTCCTTCCGAATGAAACTGTGGGTATCAGGTCATCTTTAGGTGCCAAAAACAGTGGACACTGCTCCGACAGCAACTTAAAGATTTCTCTGTGTCCCGAAGTTCCATCTTCGTGCCAGAGACCATATTTATGGAGTCTGCACATTGCTTTTATTGCTTCCTGTTGTATCTTAAGATCCAGGGGGAGCAAATCGAGCATAGCATTTAGGGCATCTCCAGAGGTTGTACTCATGGCACCCGTGATGCATAAACATACACTTCTTTGCAGCCTGTATAGTTCCCGGATTGTGGACTTAACCATGCTCCGTCGCCACCAGACCACAGAAGCGTAAGTGATGATTGGTCTGATAAGTGCCGTGTATATCCATAGGACCACAGCAGGTTTCAGACCCCAAGTTTTGCCAAAGGCTCTACGGCATTGCTGAAAAATCTTCAATGCACGATTCACCTTCAGTGAAACGTGTGTCTCCCAAGTCAGCTTCTTATCCAAAATTACTCCTAGATATTTAGCTTCGTTGGAAAGACCAAGTGTCACACCTTTCAGTGTTGGAAGACTGAGTCCATCCAATTTCCGTTTTCTCGTAAACAAGACTATGGTTGTTTTGTTCGGATTAACGGAAAGACCTTGTCTCATGCACCAATCATCGATTTTGTCAAGAATCCTCTGCACTTTCGTGCAAAGCCTCCTTAAGGATTTATCCGATGTTAGCGCACAGACGTCGTCCGCATATGCTTGGACATGAAAGCCGAGTTCCTGCATCTCCACTAATAGGGAGTCTACG
Organism: Anastrepha obliqua; assembly: GCF_027943255.1. NCBI lineage: Eukaryota > Metazoa > Arthropoda > Insecta > Diptera > Tephritidae > Anastrepha > Anastrepha obliqua. Next base: position 63,362,005 of record NC_072893.1, on the reverse strand, counting down.
ACGAAGCACCACAGCAGCGGAGAAAGAACACCCCCTTGGGGACATCCTTGCTTGGCCCTGACTGTGATTTGCTCGTCATCGCTCCCACCAGCGGTTAACAGCCTCTCAGAGAGCATGGAGTATATCCATTTTATAATGGCTTGATTAACTCCGTGTCGTTCGGCAGAAGAACATATCGAGCCGAAAGTGGCATTATCAAAAGCCCCCTCAATGTCCACGAACACGCCCATTGTGTATTCGTCAGCTTCCAGCCCAGCTTCAATCTTGCTAACAAGATCGTGTAAGGCTGATTCACATGATTTTCCACTCTGGTAAGCGTGTTGATTTCTACTAAGTGGACTTCTCGGCAATACCCCCACTCGAATATGTTTCTCCACCACTCGTTCCAGACTTTTCAACATGAACGATGTCAAACTGATTGGTCTAAAACTTTTTGCTAGAGAATAGTCATCTTTTCCTGGTTTCGGAATGAATACTACTCTTACGCGTCGCCATTGGGATGGTATATAACCAAATGCAAGACAGGCTGTAAAGATCCTTTTCAGGGCCTCAATCAGCCTGTCTCCTCCTTTTTTAAGCATTGCTGGATATATTCCGTCAGGTCCAGGGGACTTAAAGTTTTCAAAGGAAGATAAGGAAAACCTTATCGATTCCCTTGTCACTATCCGACTAGCAATATACCAGCTGTACCTAGAGGTTCCACCATTGCCACCGTTGTTGTTCATGCCACTCTCACCTTCAGAGAGAGTTCTACTACCCGGAAAGTGGGTTTCGAGTAAAGCATTAAACGTTTCCGATTTGGAAATGGTGTATGAACCATCAGGTTTTCGAATGGAATCCAGCCTTACTGAGCGGTCTAAATGAAGGACCTTACAAAGTCTCGCTGTTTCCCTCATTTCTTCGACGTTACTGCAGAAATTTCTATAGGATTCAAGTTTGGCTTGCCGTACTTTCTTCTTATATTCTCTCTGTGTAAGTCGATGATTGGCCCAGTCCTCTTCTGTTTTGGTCTTCAAGGCCTTATTAAGAAGTTTCCTGGACCGTACACGAAGCTTCGACAGTTCAGGGTTCCACCAAGGAACCGCTTTCCCCTGTCTGCTTTGCCTGAGTGGACACAGTTCCTCGAAGCAATTGATTAAAGTACCTTCTAATTTCTTAGTCGCATCTTCAATCATTTCTGCTGATTTGAGTTTTTTCAGGTTTGGTAATCGCTCTGTTACAAGCTCACCATACCTGTCCCAGTCCACATTTCGAGGATTCCTACCGGAAGGTATTGATATTGTGTCAATTCCCAGTCGGAATTCGATAAGACGATGATCAGAAAGAGAGTCCTCTTCCAAAACTCGCCATCGGTTGATTTGATTTCCAACTGACCTATTGGTAAGTGTTAAATCAATCACCTCTTGTCTCCTTCTGGTCACAAAAGTTGGTTTGTTACCAGTGTTTTGAATGACCAAATCGGATGACAGGATAAAATCCAGTAACTTGAGACCTCTGGGGTTGCATTTGCTGCTTCCCCACACAATGTTCTGTGAATTTGCGTCACAGCCCACTATTAGCCCCAGATTATTGGATTCTGCGTACTTGACCACTTCTCTTAGCTCCCTCGAAGGAGGTGGCTGTACAGAGTCATAGGGTAGGTAGGCCGAAACTATGATAGCTTCGACACTGTTCCCACTTTTCCAGTACTTTATTTTTGCAGCAACGATATCTCCAGAGCATAGCTCTTTTAACATCGTGTGTTCGATCAACCTCGGCATGATAATACATGCTCGCGGTCTCACATTCCCTTCACAATGAAGTATTTGTCCCCACGACATAGCACTTAGACCACAGATACGCTTGTGACATACCCATGGTTCTTGTATAAGTATTATGTGTGAGTTTGTTTGCAGTTTTGCATGCCTACGGCACAAGAGAGCCGTAGACGCTTTGCTATGCTGCAGATTAATCTGTGTAAATATTACTTCAGTCATGAGACTGAGTATATTTACGCTTTGTCCTCCACCTTATCCTGGACGCGGAACTGGATCCGCCCCAGATGTAGGTGAGGACGGCAACCGTACTTCGACTTAAGCACCTTGAGGGACCCAAGATCGATACCCAGTACCAGGTGGGAACCCGTCTCCGAAGTGGTAGCGGATTTCTGCCTGGTGCAGGAGTATACTCTCCAGAGAGTCGTGTCAAGATCCTTGTTCTGAACACGGATGCGTTTGAGGAGTTCTGCTGAATTACAGGAAGGACCCGGAATCCAGACACTCGCTCGTACCAGCCTTTCTTTGCTACTCTCAACAAGAATAAACTTGCTGTTTTCGCAGGCTGGAATCTTTGCTATAGCTTTTTCTAGCCATTCTCGGGAAAAAGCATTGGAACAGTGCACCTTTACGATGCCGTCCACCACGCTTTTCCCCTCGAACGTCGGCGCGTCTTTCGACTCACCGATAGCTTTCCAAAGATAGCTGTCAAGATAGTCTTGTTGCCCTTTGGACAGTAGACCATCTTGTTTGTCGGTATGTATCTCCACCGTCATTGCCTTTGCTGCCATTCTCGCGAATGATTCGCCAGACGTTGACGGAAGAGTGTCATTCGACATTTGAGGTCCCTTAGCCTCTGCCTTGTCAGGCAAAGGTTTGTCTGCCTTGGATTGGGTCGAGGATGCAGGCATTTCCGAATTCCGTCTCTCGACTTTCCTCTTCTTTGCCTTTCTCCTCTTCCCTGTCGTTGGCACAGACCCCGTTTCGTTTCCGGAAGAGCGCAGCGCTACAGAGGAATTCTCTGTTCTGCCACGCTTTCCCGTTTCCGTTACAGGTGTCGAAGTTGACGGAGCTTGAGTCCTTGCCTTAGCTAGTGCTTCGGCTTGCCTCGCCTTCTGTCTCCTTCGTTTGATCTGCCTTGCGGTTAGACCAACACCTGCGTTCGAATCTCCAATAACTTCGGTCTTTTTACCGGTACTTACCTGATTCGCACCAGGTTTAACCGTTATCAAAGACTTACTCGGTACCAGAGATCCGTCTGAGTCTACTGAGAGATTGTCCGCCATCTCCACATCCTCCACAACTTGTTCAGTTGCTTCAGATCGTTTCGACGGCGGTGTATCACTCACACTCACTCGGCTCTCCATTGGCATAGCCAATGTGCCATGTTTCACCACTAGTAGTTCGCTTCCTCCGGAACCCTGGGTGTCAGTTCCGGTCATAGGGGAATGTGGGGTTCGGGCCTGCACATCCGATGCCCGAGCCGTCGATTGCTCTAGGTCTACTAGTTATGTCCATAATTTTATGTCGTTCAGAATTTTATATGCATCTCATTCAAAGTAATTTGTATTACAGTCAAGTGCGGGTTGCGTTTACTTATGATAAGGAATTTCGGTTTTTCGGTAATTTCTCCATACAAGCTCTCCACCCAAATATTGAAGAGGCGACTTTCTTACCTACATACAATATGAGACAACATTAAAAGTAAAATAACAAACTGAAAGAGTCGACTATCATTTTATTGGTGTGTGTAATAATTGCATTTTTAATAAGAACGTCTGTGTATGTGTGAACGTATATAAATACATACAAAGTTTTTGTATGTAGTCTATGCACTGGCTGAGAGAATCATCACTACTATCATATCATTCGTGTACATATGAGAGAGGATTCATTCAACGTGCGAGCAGTTAAATGAAAGTGACTGAAATTTAGTCGTTTTGTGACTGTGGAGAAATAAACAATTGACGAGATATTTACGTATTTTGCATACCTTAAATAATTTACTTTAAATAACAATAAATATATAAATATTTATTAATACAAACTCATTCCAATTAGTAGAATGGATTATACAGTAAGTAAATAAGTAGTATTTTTAAAGCTTAATTCTATGCTAATATTGATTTTATATCCAACATATTTCGCGTATGGTATGCGTCATCATAATTTTCATCGCTATTAGCCAACTCCCACTGTAGTTCCCGCTGCCCCATTCGATGCCTCCGCAGATGCACAGGCGTTACGAGCCGCCATGAAAGGTTTCGGAACGGATGAGGAGGAAATCATCAACTTACTCACTGCTCGTTCGAATGCACAGAGACAACAAATTAAGGCACGGTTTGAAACAGAATTCGGGCGTGACTTAGTCGATGACTTGAAGAGTGAATTGGGTGGTAAATTTGAAGACGTCATTGTTGCTTTAATGACGCCGCCCGTTGAGTATTTATGTAAGCAGCTGCATGAGGCAATGGCCGGCATGGGTACAGATGAGACAACACTTGTCGAAATACTTTGCACAAAAACCAATGAGGAAATGCGGGAAATTGTTGCAGCTTATGAAGCAAAATACGATCGCCCCTTAGCGGAGCAAATGTGTAGTGAAACGTCTGGCTTCTTTCGACGTCTGTTAACATTGATTGTGACAGGCGTGCGTGATCCGGTGGGTACTGTGGATCCAAATAAAGCGCGCGAGGATGCAGAAGCGCTTTATGCGGCGGGTGAAGCAAAGCTCGGCACCGACGAAGGGGTATTCAATCGCATTATGTCGCACAGCAGCTTCGCGCAATTAAGGCTCATCTTTGACGAATACAAAGAACTCTCCGGTCAGACTATTGAACAAGCAATTAAGCATGAGATGAGTGGAGCATTACACGATGCAATGATTGCAATTGGTGAGTGGAAATTTGTTAAATGCTTTAGTCATCTATGAGTTAAATGTGTTTTGGGTTCATACTACTTGTTGGCACTACATCAATTAATTGCGGACTATTTTTAATTCATATATAGTTGAATGTGTGCAATCACCGGCCACCTTTTTCGCCAATCGCCTTTTCCAAGCCATGGATGGTGCCGGCACAAATGATGCTACTCTCATTCGCATAATTGTCAGTCGTTCTGAAATTGATTTGGGTACCATTAAAGATGAGTTCGAGCGCATTTACAATCGTACCTTGTACAGTGCCGTTAAGGTAAGTAAATCCTCTAATAATAATGCCATGCAATTTAATATCTAGTTGCAGAAAGTGTACTCAATTAAATTGCTATAAAAAATTTAAATTTCTAAGTAAGAGGGGTAGATTAAACAGTTGGAAGATGCAACGAAAACAATTAATTGGGCTTGGAACGATATGGCACAATGTGCGTACATGGATTAAGACTGAACTGATGGCAATAATAGAACCCAAAACACTGATACAGTGTGTTGCGATACCTAGAGATGATATCTACATTTTCACTGATAGCCAAGCGGCGATAACACCCCTCGTAAAGCAGTCGATAACCTCTAAGGTAGCCATGAAATGCCACACTCCTCTTAACGAGGTGACTGAGTCATTTGACCTAAAGTTAACATGGGTTCCTGGCCATTGAGGCATTGAGGGTGATTGCAGAGCTATTGAACCAGCGAGACTCGACACCAAGTGGACTGAGTACACAGACAATGGCATAGACATACCCTGACAAACATGTAAGCTACTTATTTTTGAGGAAATTATAAGATGAGAGAATGAAAGATGGCGTAATGACCCCATATGCAGAATCGCCCGACAATTATGGCCGACTCTAAATGCTAAACGCACAGAATCTCTGCTAAGAAAATTTAAGCTTAGCTTTACCAGACTGATTTCCGTTAAGGGGAAGGAGCTGTCTAGATGAGGAAAAGGAAGAAACGATCTCGCACCTTCTGTGCCATTGTCCTACTCTATCAAGACGTAGATTTACCATTTTAGGTAGACAATCCCTTAAAAGATCTCAGTACTGTGGAAATCAGGGATCTTCTAAAATTTTTGAAAAGTACAAACTGGTTTTAGGAAAGATAAAGACAAGTTCCCCACACGGCATTAGAATGGGCTTTGAGTATGTCCCACAGTGGGCAACCCCTTCAACCTAACCTAACATAAGTATCGTTCATAAAATAACCTAAAATTATTCTATGCTTTACCTTGGACCGTTTTTCAATTTCTTACTTTCTTTCCTTTTTGCCTTTTCCTCTTACTTCCGAATTGCAACGATTAAGTAGCATTTGAAATCAGTTGTCAAACTTTACATAACCTTTCATTATTGAATTATGGGCCAGATACTGGTCAGTTTAAGATAAAACCAGGTTTTAAGTTTTTAAGTTTTTCTTAACTTTTTTGGTTCAAATATTTTAAAAAGGTTTTTTGCAAAGCTCGACATACATTTCATTTTTTTTAAATATGCTAAAATAGGTGCTCGGAACTCTTCCTCTAACATTAGACCTAACTTTTTATGGAGAGACAAAATCTCGTGTAAGAATTTTTGGGGGAGGCTCGAAAACTCCAACACTTAATTTTTGATTTTTTGCGTCTTAGTTTCTTTATTTTGATCCAAGCTTGTGAGCATTATAGTGAAGTAAATATTGAATTTTGATCTTTTTTTTGCAGTCGGAGACATCTGGGGACTACAAAAGAGCCTTGTGTGCGATTCTGGGTGGAGTTTAAGTGGCGGTAACATTTCTTTAAATTCTTCGAGAAAATATTATAGAAGTCAAATATATGTATTACAGACTCGTCAGGATGAATTCGTTGCGTCCGTTGCGACAAGGTGTTCGACTAATACATTTGTTGTGTAAAACTCAAAATAATGCCACAATAAAAGTGCTCTTATATTATATAAAGAAATCAGCTGTTCTGTTGTTGTTCTTGTGGCAGCTTAAACATTCCCCATACTTACATACGGTGAATGCTGCTGGAGTGACAGTCCTTGGCCGGATATAAATCCGGGTCGTTTCGGTAACGTAGAACCGACTGTCGTGGAAACGGAACTGACTGTCGAGGGAATCGCTGTTCTGTATTGTAGGTTGCCTACATTGTTTTTGTGCCATACGTATGGCAAAGTAGAGAATTGACTTTGTCCAATCCAAAAAGATATACAGCACGAACGTGGAACATCCATGGAGTCTCTATATAAATACAGACAATCAGATCGGCTGTCGCAGCGGACACCACAGACTCATTCTGGCGGTCCTATTAAAGTAGAAAAACTGTAAACTTTAAAATATAAAATAATAATGTTGTAGTTTTTATTAAACTTCTTATTAAAAAAATCAACAATAGTTTTTGTTCGGCAATTTTTTTTTTAAATGTATGTGAAATGCAATTATAAAGGACGAGTGAAAAAATATCGGGAACTGACGGCTGAAATATTGAAATACTAAAGATAAACGATAAGAAACTACGTCATCAAGGCTAACAAGTTACTCCGGTCAAAATGTAAGTAAATACCGGCTTAGGCAGACTCCATTTGATAGAGCGAATGCAACAGAACCTAATTATTACTGATAATGGTTGGGCCAATAGCCCCCCACTGTCTCTTATAAATACACAGAAGTTGCTCTTCCCATCAAATTACGTGACTTTTGCCGTAGCTGCAGAGAGAAGGAAGAAATAAAGATTGTTGAACACCATACCTGTCGCTGCTCAGTTCTGACCAAGAATAGCATCCACGTAGTGTGGAACGGCAACGACTTTCACTTAAGTTAATCTAATAGAATTGTTGTGTTAGAAGGAGTAGGATATTAAAGCGGTTAGCTTGAATGACCATGTAAAGAGGTGGTTAGTTTTTTGTGTGAAGCTCGTTAAATGTATCATGGTGAAGTCGATAGCTCATAGGATCCCTCGATCGCCGTGCTAGATGCTGAATCTCATATTTTAGCTCGAAGAAGTGCCCATTTTCGGATGACATCCGGTGGCTATCCCTAGTGTGGTATTCTGATATGTTTTTACCTTCATCAACTACGTCCAACTAATCCATATTGTTGTTGTTGTTGTAGCAGTATACTTAGCCCTGTCAGTGTTATGTAGATCATCTTCGTCTAGCTAATCTAACGGGGGCCCAGGAAACTCGCTGCTTCGACAGGTTAGGTCCAGAGTGAAAGGGGTGTTAGATGAGTGGTCCAACTAGTCCATTGCTACGCTTGGTGGTAAACTACATGTATTTTTGTTTAGCGGTACGAAGGCAAAACGACTTTCGAGCTGCATAGCTGCACGATAACTCCACTTTTTTTCCAACGACTGGTAGTTTATTTCTTAACCTTAAACTGAAATCAAGGGGAAGTACATCATTCATACTCGATTGTCAGTAAATTTAATAGAATCACCTGTTGAGCTGACGTAATTATAAAGATTTACTTACATTTTTGTGAAAACTTGGCACTTTCTCTTAGTTCTCTTACACACCTCATTTATAATTATCCCACCTCATTTTCGGGTCAGGGATATACTGGCGGGCAATTGTTCGTCGAACACGAAATTTATCTTCTCTGTTTGGTGAAGGATGGTTATACGCGGTATAGTAATCAGCTGATTTTGTGACGTAATAAAGGATATGACAGCGGTTTGTTTGTTGGTCATATACGAAAAAATTAAAGCAGCCGTTGTACATTTTAAAGCTCTGTTAGCAGAGAGTTACAGCTCTGTTAGCCAAGAATTTGACATAATTATAATACATAGTTTTGCATAGCATCACTCGTTTCTTAGCCTAAACTCAACTTAACTTAAAACACGTAGAGAGCTGGAGGTTTTAGATTCCTAAGTTATGTATCTTACGTAAATTGGGAGCCGTGAGAGATTCATGCTTCCAAATAATTCTTTACCTATTTTGAATAAAATTCCTCAAAATATGTCATACAGAATTGATTGTCATATAAATGTAAAGAAGCAAACAAAAGAAAAACATTGTAAGCCTGAAAAACGAATATGACTGGTGCAATCAGGATGATATACTGACTAACAATCTTAAGTTTCTACGAAAACTAAGTAAAATCAAAGTCTTGGTTAACAGAGCTCTTACTACGTCAAAATAGACACAATTCGTTGCCGTCTGAACAACTACAACAACATGAATACATGTGAAATGAGCTGTCAATTCCTTTATGACGTAGCAGCCAAGGTTACTCTCCCAATCGAGTGACCAAACCTTGTAATCAAACTGTCAAACGCAAGAAAATGTATACTCACACATAAAGCCAAATAGTCACATATACACACACATTTTCTTGCTATAAACCAGTAATTCCCCTTCCTTTTGTTTGTATACTCTCGGCGCCTGACGACACACTGAGTTCGGAAAGCGCAATATCTTATTCTATCATTCTTGGTCACGAGCACAAATGCAAGAAAAACTACATTTGGAGGCTTAAGACGCGGCAATTCACTTCTATTATTTTGCTTAATTTAAAAGTTAAAAATCTTATAATCACAAATATTACCAAACCATTCCAACTTCGCTTCTTTTTTGCTTATTTATTCAACAGTTGTCAAAATCGTCTAAAATAAATTGGCGGCTGTCAGAAGGTGCTACCTTCTTTATTCTGTACACCGTGTGTACTAATCGTTCTAATTTCAAAAAGCGTTAAAAATGGATACAGCTCATGTGTATGATGATAAAAGAATATGAAAAAGGTAATACTTTGGACTTAAGACCACAAAAATTTGATAAAGTCGTAACCATTATTGAAACTTTATTGGAGCTTGAAAACCGTAGACGCGCTGGATTACCATACTTACTTTTCTGCCTTTTGGTCTCTGATGTGATCTTCAATAATTTTTATGTATGGCAGCACCAATTTTGCGTTTGTTTAACTCTCTCTCTCTCTCTCCGTGTTCGGCGCAACACCAATTGCACGGTGTTCGCCAAACTAAAATGCAGTATAACCAGAGAACGTAAATTCATACGTCAATCAATTTACGTTCTCTGGTATAACTACGGCCTTTCACTTCAATCTGCGTAATCGTGTGTCATCTATGATCTTGTATTTCATCGTTGAAAACGAATCCACTTTTATTTGTCTTGCTATCATTCTTCGAGTCTTGTTCTATTGCATAGTACTGGTTGCTTTAGGTTGCGCAACGTGATTATCACCAATTGCACTACTATTTTACTCTTGCCATTGCTGATTTTTTGCAACGTTGCACTTTGGTTTAATACAATTAGGAAAATTTCGCCACTCCAATTAGGTGCATCGAGGATGATTCTTCCTTAATCGTCCTTACTGCCTGTCATACAAATGCCCAAATGGAATTATACATAGGGGTATCCGTTTTCATACAAACCTTGTCTTGACGATTCCAAACATAAAAAAAAAGAGTCAAATCGGTCGAGCCGTTCTTATACTTACATGCGGAAATTAATTTTTATTTATATTATTTACTTCAAAATAATACTTGATTTAATTTTAAACGGGGTATTAGTCCTTAATCCTTTATTCTTGTAGTCGATTGTTATATTTGTGTAAAAACTCTTTACTTGAAATATAATTTATATGTTTTCCTTTCTTTGATCGGTATATAGTTTTCTATATCATTGGGTACTGTGAAAAATGGCGGTGGTGCCTGCAAGGAATCAACATTAAACATTTTGGACAGAAAATATGTTTAAAAAAATACTAACGTTTTTAAGCTCGCTATATGTAGCCTCACGTTGTGTGTACTCCTTGAATATATAACTGTTCTCAATTTCGAAATGGAAACGAGTGTCGTGCATTTTAAGTAACACATTATCGACTCGGAGGAAATGCCTGAGCAGTACAAAGAAACCCGACGGCATCACTCGCTAAAAAGTTAACAATACAAATTTAATTATTCGTTAAAAATACGAAATTGGATGCATACAATTTTCACTGAACACGATGAGATTCCGTTGTCATGCAGCTCATCTTCGAACAGCGTGAGGTCATGATAAAATAGTATCTTTTCGCGTTGCATCAATTTACATCTGTTCAATTCCTGATCTGAATCCTCCACCCGAAATTTATCGTTCATTGTTCCCTGATAAGTGGTTGTAAAAGTCCAGTCAAACGGCTTGAATTTTTCTTCCATATGACATTCAGGTCTGCTCTCCTTCCATTCCTGCGCACAGGCCACTTGTAGAGAATGCTTTCCGTTCTCCACTAAGCGCAGTGCGTCCATTGGTAGAAACTCCAATATAGCACCATCTTTGTGCTTTAGTATTAACTTATTCTTGTGAAAAACCATATCGGGCAAGTGCGGCAACTCAAGTGCGTAGCGATATGTGCACAACTCACAACACTCATCATCACCTTGATTGCAATTGCCATCTTGGCCTTTTATGCAAATGCTTTTAAGTATGTGCGATTTGAGGTAGCTTATGTGCCAGTTCTGAAAGTCAATACTTTTACTATTAACTGGTAGACGGGGTACCAACTCGTCCTGTAAACACCAAAGGTCAATAGTTGAAAATCATATCAATCACTGTGATACCACATACCTCCATCATACTTATAATTTAATGTGGATACTGGATACAATTTAAGCGTTTTTCGCAGTTCGTATTTTGTTATTTTTACATTGACTATTTCACTGTTGAAAGCAGATCAAATCATGATATGATAAAGAACAAGAATGATGGAAACATGGATAAAGAAGATAGCACCTTTGTCATTTCACCAGCTGACTTTAAAACAGATTGTGAAAATTCATGCTACCATGTGTTGAGAAAAGTATAATTTTTTTAATTCCAGCCGAAAGCCTCCGATGCTAGCGCTGCACTACTTTCAGTTTGTATAATAATTTTATTGTTATGTAAACCTTTATAAAATAAAATAAAATAAATAAATTTTTTAATTGAAAAGAAAAAAAACAGGTCGAGTTCAATATAATTTTTTATTTTTTTTTTAATGTACATATATTTAAGAATGCACACAGAAAATTTAATATCGTTCTGTTGAATATTTTCAAAGTTGCTTGAAAGTACAAGGCAAACTTTAAACGCGTATTTCTCAAAATGGTGTTTTCAAAGCCGCTGACCAACATTACTCGAAAACGGTAAAACCGATTAGTCTCAAATTTTAACACGAGTTTTTAAATATATTTTTTGTAATTAATCTAAGATTTTTCCTCACCGATAAAATTTTTTTGAAGTGAAACTTCTTAGGCGTCGATGAACGAGCAAGAATGAAGAGTAAAATTTCAAGGCCATGCAACGTTTTGAGCATTTTCGTTCCGCGAGAGAGAAAAATATATCACATAGAGGAAAAGGAGACAGACAGCTATACCTTATATATATGTATCTTAGATACACTTTTGGCTATTTTTCCTGAGTTTTTCCTTGTGGTTGATAATTTCTAGTGAAAAATAACACTGCCTACTTTTTGGCGCTTGTTTGTTGGTGCAAACTTGTAGGAAATATATTTTAGGTGCCTACTTTTTGGCGTTATATTTCCTTGGTGCCTACTGTTTGGGGCGTTTATTGGTAACGCTACTTTAGTATTAACAATTGATGACGTAATTTCTCTAAATAAACAAACAAAAGGAAGAGAAGTTACTTGTTTGTAATTATCCAGTGGATGGGTATACACAAAGATTTGCGATTTTAGATTAAACAAACTAATAAAAATTAAGTGACGTGTGTTAAATTGTCAAAGCACCTCCAAATACAGATATTTTCATTATCATCCAAATACAGTCTTATTTTTTTATTCTGGTGACGCTGTGGCAAAAAAGTATGTATGTGTATATATAATTTCGTGTAGTTGACAGTTTCCATAGCTTGGATGTTGGTTTATTTGTTGTACTGACATAATCGACATTAAAAATTAGGAAAAAAGTAGGTGTTTTCGGATGGCACCTGCTTCTGTATTCTTTATACCGTAATGTTGCATTTTTAATATAAAAAACGTAATATTTCTGGCAGTCTCTTGCATATGAAATGTCAACAAATTGTGAATGAGAAGGAAAACAGCTGTTTACCGGCTGATGATTGTGAATTTGTACGGACATAAATAAATGTGTATAGGGATGTAACAACTTTTGTAAATGTAAACTAGTATTATTTATAAAAATATGCAGCGAAAACCCAATGATTCGACATCTAGTGACTCTGATGATGAGGATAATGAACAAATGCGCCAATTTCTGGAAGCAGCTGATACCACATTACTCACAAACGCTATGTTTCAGCCTTCCCTAGAGGAGCGGGGTCCCATAAAGGAGAATCTAACTGATAACGTGGCTGATACCGCGTCTGAACAAAAAGGTTATTGCACTAGGATATAAACCCTTTCCTTTATTTATGCTTTTATACTATTTTTTATAGTTCTACCATCCAACCGCTATTTACTGGAGGAGGAGGGGAAAACTGATGCAGATTTCATCACAACAGAAGCAGTAAAGAAACATATTGGCAAAAAACTTTCGGAACTAATCGCAAATTCTGTAGAATTTGGAGATTTGGAAACTCCAACAAGTGTTCAAAAAACACGGAAAAGCCGTGTTATACTCTTCACAGGTGCAGGGTGCTATGTAAAGCCCTATGAAGAATTCGAATTCGAATCAAATGGTCCAACAAAAAGACCTGTTATAAAAAGAAAGAAACTGGATGATCATGAAAAAAAGGAGAAACAAGAAGATCTCTATGATATGGCATCTGTATCAGCCGAAGACATTCTCAGCGGCAAGCTCACAGCAGGCTGGGCACCAAAACGTGAAAGAAATGACAAGTTGTTTTCCTACAAATGTGATGCCAATGGCAAACTCCACTTAAACCCCGAAGAAAATGAATTTACAAAGCTGCGCCAAAAAAATCATTGGAATGAATCAAAAATTAAGCAAAAAAGGAATATTATTTCCAGGTGAATCGCACAATAAACCGAATTGTGGCTTCTATTGAGTGTTGCATTTAATGGCAACACGGTTGTAGAAAAGCTTCTAATAACGTAAAATTATTTATTAATTTTTTTATTAAATTTTGTACCTTTAATGCAGAAAAGTTTCTGTTGTATATGTGTTAACATTTGCACTATTATCTTGTCCTGATGAGGTAACATCTGAATGTTTAGTCCGAAGTACATCTTTATAATTACTAGAGCAAATGAATAAAAACGTATGTAAATACATAATTATAATTTTTTTTTGTTCAAATAACATACCTTGCACTCTGCACCGACATGTGAGATTGTCCTTCAAGCATACTCAACATTCCAGCACCACTTTGCGAGCTGGCGGAACTTGCGCTCGTCATATCCATACCGCTGCTCAGAATACTGACATTGGGTTCATTCGACGCAGGCATTTCAAGTATATTCAAAAAATCACCTTGGAATTCTTCCTTTTGCATACTCTGACTCTCTTTCATTAATTTGTCATATTCCTGCAATACACCATTAAATTCAGCGATTTCACTGCGGTTACGTGCCACCAACTGATGCTTAAAATAGTTATGGACTTGAGTCAATGACGCATTAGCCAATGAGTAGTATGCTTTTTCGAGACTCTTCACTTCTACTTCATTTTGAATTTCAGTCTGTGGATTATTGGCATGCACTTCACGAATCCGCAGCATGAAGTTGCGCATAAACTCTTGTGCTGCATCGGCAAACAGAACTAGTGCAGATTCTGATATATCAGTGAAGCCAGAAACACGAAGCTGTCCGCAAACCGCTTTCCGCAATGCAGCGCGGCAAATCTCGGGATTGATTTCAGGATAAGACTGTGGTACACCTCGAGCAAACTGCGTTTCAATTGGTGGTATAAACCATATTGGTTTTGCAAATTTATCATCGTTGATAAAATCAGTGGCATTTTCGGGTGGGAAATCAACTTCAGGTATCATCTGACAAGGATTCAGCAAGTAGTTCGAAGTACCCTGCGAAAATAAAATATTAATACTAGCATTGAAGCTAACCAAAGTAATACGTTACCGATTTGTTGGAATATGTATCAATAAGTGATTGCAACATTTCTGTCTGCTTCATTACTTCTATAGTCTGTGTCACTAGTGGATTTTTAACTTTTAATTGCACACTACTAAAGGAAAATCCGTTTTTTATTAGTTCGCCAGCAAACTAAAATTTACCTTTTCTTAACGGAGGACGGCAATTTCTCTCGCATTTCTTCTAGCTTTGCGCGTTTTGCTGCAACTGGAACCATTTTTTCAGATTCATTCTCTGTTTTTGACGTCTCCTTCAATTTACCCCAAAGTTGACGCGGCATTCTGACTCCTCTAAAATAAGTGAACAACCAAGAAGTTATCTACGGCCAAGATTTATTATTTATTATTTATAATCCCAATGCCATAGATGGCGTTTCCCGGTGAGATATAAAAATGTTATTTTTTATAACTTTTATCAGTGATGCCACACAAAAGAAACAGTAGCTTGTAATTTTGTAAACGAAAACTGGAAATTTTCTATCTCCACCACACCATTGAACATATTGAACATATTTTTAAGAGCAGCCAGGAAAATAGATGCATTCTAATTTCAATTTTAGGCCAAACTAAAATCCCCATTAAGTCCCTACATCCCCGGTCCGAAAAAATCAGTTCTCCATTTGTTTGAAAAAAAAACCGCAAAATCGTGCGAAGTCCTCCACCTGGCACCACTGGGGAAGAATTTCTCGCACAGTGTTTTTGATACGTACAAAAAACTGACAAAATCTTTTCCAAAACATGTGTAATAGACAACCCAAAATGATGAAAAGGAAGATTCCACATACAGCGAATTCATACAAAATGACTTCCCTATAGCAGCAACAACATTGCATGCATTTTGTGTTTGCAGTTTGGTAATTTCATTGTTAAAATTTCAATAAGAATGTAAAAAAAGGCAACAACAAAGAAGCAGGACTGACAAACTAGCAAATCGCAAGAAAAAACGAATCAGCTACTCAAGCGAACTCACCTTGCAGGAGCTCGCTTTGACTCCATACTTCAACACTATAAACAGAAGAAATGTCAAACTAGCATACACTAATTGTAGACAAGGACCTAAACATTTGCGTGAAATTCTAAAATAAAATACATTTATTACAATGAACGCGTTTTAGTTAAAATAATAAATAAACGTAAGAGCTACCACTAGAAAAATGAGTAATATAAGTGATGAAGCCGTGTACGAAAATGACTAAGAAAAAAATATTGTACAGCTTTTGATACCTCAAGGGAATCATTTGTCTGACAAACTTGAACCAAAGAAGATAACGGAAAATGGAACGACTAGGGCGTATTCTTCTCTTCCATAGACTTGGAGGTTAGAGCTATGTACCAAGCGCTCCTGGTGCTATGGCTGTCAGCGCTTTTAGCTATAGCTAAAAGTTTTTAAGCGCTAGAAACGCACGCAACAATTCAATACTCAAATGAGTAGTGTTATTTTTCGAAACATACATTTTCGGCATACATAGTTGTTGTTGTTGTAACAGCATAAACATTCCCCATAAATGCACGGGAAATGCTGCTGGAGTCACAGCCCTTGGCCGGATATAAATACGGGTCGTTCAGATAACGTAGAACCGACTGT